>NW_020454092.1:10469789-10597263 GCF_003342845.1 Nothoprocta perdicaria | reverse complement strand
CCAAAGAATAGGTAAAAGAGCTAAACATGAACAAAGAAGCTTTGGTTACCACCCCGCCTCCTGTTTACCAAGTTACAAATCTTGTCTGAATTCCTCTGCAGCATACAAAGATAACTGCAAGCTAAACAACATAACTGCAAGCTAAATAACGTAACTGCAAGCAAATATATCACTACAAGACCAAGTCAATATATAATCCATGCATGAAAAGCCCTCTGAAAGAGAGGAAAAATCTTGACGTGGAATCATTATTCAGGAGGTAGCATGGAAGGTATAAAGCAGTGAAGAATTTAACCCTCCATGTAGATTTCTGCAGGTTACACGTCTATAAATGAAAATGGAACAAGTTGGAGATATTAGTGGTTGTAAATGTGGCTGTTACTCAGGAAATAATACAAACCCACATTAGTGCAAAGTGGAAAGATGCACTTCTACTTCTGTAGATGAAAGCAGAAGAATTTCAAAATTCAGAATTTCACAGAGAATCATTTCAGGAGCAACTCACATGAGGATGTCTTCACTTCCAAGTGCAGCAAAATATACAGATAAGTAAGGCAGCTGCAAGGGTGCTTCAGAAGCAAGAAGCTCAGCAGAGCCCTTGCCCAGATTCCAGGCAAGGAAAGGGATTCCCTCAGCCTGCCATGACTCCAGTTCCTTTGTCAGCCCCTCCAGAGCCAGCCATCAGGCAAATTGCCATTGGCAGCATCTGCATAACCACAGGAGCTCCTCCACTGGCCAAAATGCAGTTCTCCTTGAGCCTCTGTGCTCACTGCAGGAGTTTGGATTTGGAATGGAGATATTCACTTGGTTGGCATGTCTTGGCAGAGGGGTGAAAAAGCAGAACCTGAGCAGCGACGGGTGGCTGCAACCCTGATTGTGCCACACACCTTGAATAAGGGGGAATAAACTCCTTTCTCAGCCCCCTAATGCCTGACTAGCATTAGGCATGTAGACTTTGAGCTTAGCATGAGGTTAAGCTGGCCTGTGTCCACAGATGCATTTGCTTGGGTTAAGAAAGGCATCCACCTCCCAGCAATGATGAAAACCTTCCCTCTACCAGATTTCTCATCAAAATCAGGCATCTGCAATTCATTCTCACCCATAGCAGCAGGTCAAAGTTAACAAAAGCTTCAATTAAGCATTTTGCAGCTGTTTTGAAATATCTCAGATTCACCTGATTACAGACCCAGACTTTCAAAGGAGATGCCCTTGTTCCTTAGTGACAGCAGGGGGTATCTTAAAGAATTCAAGATTTCAGATTTCAAGAAGATGAAGAGGAGTGATGAGCATGCTCAAAAACTGTTCAGAGGCTTCAGTGGCTATTAAGCCAATAGGTGTTTTTGTCAGTGATGCAAGCAGGTCCTGTTTCCATTAAAATCAATCTTTCAGCACACGTAGGAAGTTCAGAAAGCACTTGGCCGTAAATCTGAGGGTTTCATCCAGACAATGATTGTGCTTCTGCRTGTAGGAAAAGCTATAGAGTGACTTAAGAGTTATTCTAAAGAGGAGTATTACTGGATCTGTGGTGTCAGACACAAAAGTGATGTGTGGAAATAATGTTCATTGTTATTAAAAAGGAAAGTCAGTTCCTAAAATAAGATATATCACACTCCATCATTTCTCTGCCAAGCATTCCTGTATTCTTAACAACTCTGCTAGGAAAAGAGATTAAACAGAATTGTATAGATTGGATTATCGAATGACAAACTCGCTCAACCTGCGCTTCTGAAAGGGTGACCTCCTCGTATCCCATCTGACATTTCAGCAACCCAAATATCAAACGCATCCACAACTTACTGAATTTAGMGTGGGCTTTCCAGTGCAAACTGAGCTTTCTCTTACTGTAGAGCAAGTGGAGGGGAGCTTCTCTATTAGGTTGAAACAGAAAACTGTGCAGCTGGGCAGAACATAGGTCATTTGTCTGCTTTTCATGAGCCCTGCTGAATGCACTGTCAGGAGCTCAGTCTGTACATGGGGGATGCTGAAGTACTGGTTCACACTGGAGTCCTGTGTGGACTGCAGCGGTGCCAGGCAGCCTCATGATTGCCACCACCTCAAGAGGAGCATCGTGTTACCAAAAAACAAGAAAAGAAAAAAATCCATCCCCACTATTAGGGAAACTTGCCCACCCCATCCAAGAATGTGTTTGCTCTCCATTTCCAGCTCCTCTTTYTGCATTACTAAATAGACATTTAACAGGTCTTTTGCCATCTGGAAGCTGCTTGGTCCCATTTCAGGGCTCTGCACAGGTCCTCCATTGGGAAAAGGGGATCACAAAGTCCTGCTTCCTTTGCTATTAGAAGCCATAAATCAAAACAGAAACACTGCAAGATTTTTGGAATCCATTACTTTTTAGTTCCTCTGGAAAAAGTCTAGGCTACAGGTATCAGCAGTCAGTCACACTTGCTCTTTAACATAGGCTGATGGAAACTGAATTTAATCCAAATCTATGCTTTAAAAAAAAAAAAAAAAAAAAGTCTACCTATATCTTCAAAAACAGAAGAAGCCCAAACCATCAAGGGATGGTTTGGGAAGGGCCCAGGCTTTTCCTGTCATCTTTGCTATTTGTCACCACAGAGCATATGGGAGGAAAGTGCTATGGACAGGGAAATCACTGTTGTAAGCCTGGCTCTGGGGATCCTTCAGTTGGATTTAATGTGGCAGGACAAAATTACCATAGGGTGGAAAAGTGCTGAATCAGCAGAAGGAGTCGCTCTGATAGCTCTTTAGCACAAGAAATCTTCAATGTTTCCCAGATTGTTTTTTTCCATTGTTCTAGCCCAAATCCCTTTTGTCATTACACTACTTGCACATGATCTTCATGTCAATTCCAGAGTAATGGCTGGGTCTATCAAGGCAAAGATTAGAAATWCCTCTATCAGCTGTATTCAGGAAATATGCGTGCTGGTCAGCACATTTTTATCTCTTAGTGGCTGTACCTCCCTGGATCATCTCCATGATCTTCCTTTACAGAAAGTCAGCCTGTAAATCAGGGATAAATGCTCACAYTTCATCATGGCACTTCACAGACCTTCCCATCTATTTTCCTCCATAGTAAGTTCAAGGAAGTGCCATGCATGAACCAAGGCCTGTTTATTCATGCACAGGCATCACAGGCTGTTTGATAATAGTGAATGCTCTTCAGAGGGACCAACATCTTCTACACAAGTTCCAGAAACCTGTATTTTCACCCCCCGAAACATCTAAAGATCATGTGAATCTTTCATATGACATAAATGAAAAACACATATGTACAATCGTATCCAAATATTCCAGCAACTTCTTCAAGCCACCTCAACCAGCAAACTCCCCACGTAGGGCCTTCTTCCCCACAGTGGAAAAGTGCATCTTGCGGAATCCRATCCCCTGGCACCAAGTTATTTTGGCTTTCTACATCCTGTATATGGGAGATGAAAACAGCAAAGATGCAAAGAACTCAAAAATTATATGTCACATTATTTGAAGACGGCTGCAATTGTGGGTTACAGCACAGATATTGGAATTAATTACTACAGAATTCCATTAAGAAAAAAAAATATAGCTTGTTTTCACCAGCTGCAAATAACTGAGGCATCATTTAGAGTACCAAGCTGCCTTGGAAGGGCTTTCAACACTTCAGAGCATTGGGTTTGAACTGCTTCTACAAATCTGTGCCATTCACGGCTGCAGGGTGTTTGCATAACATGATCCCAGATCCCAGGAACCAGGACCCTCAGTGCTTCTAAGCTAAGCAAGGGCCTACATAAGTGCTAAAACGGGAGCTCCTGTAATAGCTTTTTATAGGAGCTTCTGAGAATAAGGGCAGTGCCATCTCAGACAAGCTACCATCTAGCTCACTCAAGAACTCACCGGTAGAAACTGTTAAGTCCCTATCAGAGGATTTTAGCATRAATGAATGTTCTATTAATAATCTGTACGCTATTAAGAAAGATTCCACCCCAGCTTCAAAAGGCCGACAGCTACAGTGACACCGGCATAGCTAAACTGTGAAAAACTGGGCAATTAGTTGAACTTTTATTGAGAGTTAGTGTCCTCAGTTAACAACAACTGACAGATCCCTGAAAACAATTAGGGTTGTTAACATACAAGGCCCTAATGAAATTTTCAGTGTGAAGTCACATGGCGCCCTTGTGTGATGTYGAGATTTTATGAGAAAATATAAACTATTCAGCATTTCATAAACCTGCTCATTAGGGACTCCCCAAAATGTCATCGTAGAATCCCAGGTCCTTTGAACAAAAAATTTAAAAGGAGTCATATATTTCCTTCTGATGATCTATAACYGTCCAGATCACTGGAGGTGTCCATTTAAAACAAGGGAGAGAAAGAGAGAGAAAGAGGAGGTGGAGAGAGGGAAAGCAAAAAGCCAAGCCCTTGTCCCCGGGGACTTCTGCTGTCTGGAGGGGTTGCCCAAAGAGGAGCTTTTAGCGCCCGCCTAATTGGCGCTGTGCTTGGAGCCCTGCTGTTCTGCGTGGCCCGGCCCCATCTGCCGCGTTTCTGGGGACAGAACGGCAGGCGGGAGCGCTCCCTGACGGAGACGGGAGCTGGATGTGACAGCGCAATAACAGCACGCAGGCACCCACCATGGAGGCTGACTGAAAATTCAGGTCTCCTGTGCAATCCCTCTGCTCCCCATGTCTCTTAGAAGGTAGGAGGAACCCTCCCCATGATGAACAGAGACAGGGTTCAATGGCCTTAGCCATCTTTACTTCTCTACTAATTTTCATTTTGTTAAAATGAGTGGTATTTCCCCAGTGGTATTACAAATTCTGTTTCAAATGGATTTTTTAACAAAGTTGTTTTTTAGGAAAAATAAAAAAATAAAAAAATAAATCAATGGAGCAATTTGCATTAGATGCAAAATTAAAATGCACATGGGAAATAAAGCAGAATATCCTGCTCAATTTTGTTCATCACAGGTCATCAAACTAAAATGAGAAAAGCAAACTTGCTCTGTTTTACTAATGTGAGTTACAGAATAGAGAGTGGTCTAGGGCTGCTCCCACAGCAGTTTGGAGAAAGAAGGGTTTTTAAAATGACTGATTCTTCTGGCAAATTCCTAGTGGAATGTGGCAAGGAGCTATGGAGGCCAGCCCACATATGCACCTTCTGCACCATCAGCGACTGCAACCCATGTCTTGCCTCTGCTTTCATGACACAACCAGGACATCTCCTAATATTCATGCAGTTTGTTAACACAGGYCAGGATTCAGTAGTCGGTTCCTCTGCAAGGTTATTTGAGCACATGCTTAAACAATACGGAAAGCAATGGAATCTGATGATGTGACCCTGTCCATTTTTTAATAAGAAATAGTCGTTCGTAACATATTAAAGGAGAAAACTGCAGCCCTGAGGAGCACGGAGGTGATGCACAGAGAGTCCAATACACCGAGCTGCAGCTAACAGTTAATGCAGGGGAGCTTGCTGCCAAGACTGGAAAAATGCCCTGCCCRGCTTGCTCCTGGTGACATGGGGCTGGCCCGCAGGAGCCGGGGAGCCCTGGTGAGCGCCGTGTCCCTTTGCTCATCCCAGTGTCCCCAGGCAGCAGCACGAGGCAGGGCAGCCTCGCTCCAGCCTTCTGAGCAGGTCAGTGATGCAACATTCACAACTACAGGTACCACTGTGCCAACCTTACTGACAGGGAAACAAACTGGGAAGAAGGCAGTGATTCCGTAAGGACAGAGCATGAATCCCAACAGGATCCGGCACCTACCTGCCGACRTACACATTGCCATGCTTTCTCCAAAGGCTGCAATAAAGCCTCAGAAAAGCAGGAGACACSATGTAAAAATGTTGCCTATTATTTATCTATTTATTCCAATAGCAAAGAATTTCATTTCTCACTGCCAATAAATAAGCCAGTTAGCAACTCCTACAAAGTCACATATCTAGAGTAAAAAGCAAGTTCCATTCTGACAGCTGCTCAAAACACACCAGATATCCTCATTCTGCTGAACAAAATCTCCTCAGTATAAACTTTAGATAACTCAGATGATGTTCTGTTCAATTTTACTAATTTGTGACATAATATGTGATTTAATTTTCAGAGACAAGAAGGTTTCTGAAGCTTTAAAGGTCTTCAAACCATATTCACCTAGATGAAGGCGGCACATCCGCACTTTGTGAGTGTAAATCCAGAGCAACTCCCCAGGTTTGTGTCTGCATCGCCCAGCGCTCTCCTCTCACAGTCGGTAACTCCACAGTACAGGGGCTCTAACGACTGCTCGCTACATGTCCAAGGGAAACCCCAAGGAAACCTGCAGGCATTTGCTATTGCTGTACATTACATGAGTACAAGTCACTAACATCCAAGGAAGTTTCTTTACCTGTATGTGGCAGTAGGCACGTCTGCTTGGATACTCTTGTCCTCAACACTAAYAACTAATTGCTGCATCTAATCTACTGGCCAAGAAAAGTACTTGTGACTTATGAGGTGCATATCAAAGCAAAGTAGTGGAGAAACAGGAATTTCTTCCGCTTCCAGTAAGCGCCACTGCTTCTTCTTGTTCCTGCTGACTACTTGCACCATGTGCCCGTTTCGAGCACTGCCGGCCCGCTCGAGCAGGCAAGGGGCCACTCTGTTCCCACTTGCAGGCATCTCGAGAACATCTCCAGTACTACCCTGGAACCCCTGTGCACTGCCTCGTAAGCAACAGTCGAGGGAGACATGCCCAAAACCTTTAAGTTGTCCCATGAGCAGAAATGAGCTTTTCAGGAGAGCTTCCCACCCAGGTCTCCAGACACGAGGGATGGATCAGATGAGCCCAAGCCCTTTCAAGCAGAGGGGAATGAATGGGCAGGAGGCAATGTGAAGGCACATGAGAAAAATACTCACGTCATCAGTATTTGACTGCAGGGACCTACAATCTGGCAGTTGGAGACATCCAGGTTTTTTTAACCTTTTGTTCATTGTTTTAGTAATTTTATCTCTTGATGACAGATGAGGCGGATATTGCTAGGAAACTAAATGATTTCTTTGACTCAATGTTCTGCGGAGAGAATGAGGGAAACACGCCAGAAACGGAGAGAAATTTCCCGGGGGCAGAAAATGAAAAATTAATGAAACGCCAGGCAACACCAGAGCATGTCAAATGAAAGAAAAAAAGGGATAAGAGCAATTAAAATCAAAAGATGCTCGGAAAAGGGCAGAAGGATGAGCAGCATGCAGGAGCGATATCCTGATGAACATCCTTTAACTCCCCATTAGGACCAAAAGAGAGACTGGAAGAGCTCTGATCCAGCAAAGACAACTGCGAACATCAGGTTCTCCAGGCTTGAACGTAACACTGGGAAAAGTTACTGGAAATAACTTGAATAACGAGGGACACAGATTTGCAGAAGGGATGCAAGGTGGACATACTTATTTCTCTTCCTGTGGGAGGTGATGGTAAAGGAGACATGGGATGAACAAGCCAATCTCACTCACTTGACTCTGAGCAGGTAATGCCAAATCTCTACAGTCAATTAGAGCAAGTGGAGAGGACAGCGTAGGTAGGTAGTAATTTATTAGGGAAGGGAAAATACAACATTCGTAGACTCATTTACCTTATCGCGTATAAGGCTCTAGTGACATGTGGCTATGGAAGGACTGAGCACGAATTCCAGATTTGCTGCTCCTGACTCCCAGGCGCCCGCAAACTCTCCAGCAGGGCAGTTACTGGTTCCAAAGCCCCGTCTCGCCGACCTCACCAGAGCCGGGGTGGCCACACGGGCCCTACACGCCGAGCCCCAGGCAGCCCCCAGGCGCTCGCTATGTGGAGCCCTGCTGTGGACATAGCTCGTGCTCRAGAAGGGCACCGGGAGAAGGCAGAGATTGTGCTCTGTCCCTGAGAAGGCACTCAAGCTTATGGTTAGCTTTTTCAGGGACAGGGCTGTTTTCCCAAGTCAGAGAGTGATGCTTCAGCTTGCTAAAAATAGTATGGGGAAAGACTAGCAGCAGAGACATAAAGAAATAAGAGAATAGATCACTCTCACTTCCAAAAATAGGAGAGAGAAGGAATAACCCTGGGAAGTAAATAGCTGGAAGGGCTAACCCCAGCTACCCTGAATAAGGTGTAGGATACAGACAGAGATGCATTTCTGGTAATACCAACACAAAAAGCCAGGAAAGCACACGGCTTGTAAATTAGAAAGAGGCTTTCCAGGGACCATATCCCAGAGACAAAGATATTTTGCAGGGAAGAATGAAGGCACCAAGTTTCCTTAATTCTCTTTAGGAAAGATGTTGCTGCTGTCTGTGGGGGCGCAGACAGGCTCACGGTGAACGCCACGTGCCTGTCACTACACACCAAAGCGGGCAGCGTTTCTGTTTTACAGGGGCAGGGTGAGGGGAATTACCAGATGAAGAGCAAGGTGCTGAGCCTCTGCTGAGGCTCCCCCGGCAGAAGGTAACGGTCAGGTCTCTCACTTCCACACTGCTGTTTCAAAGCCTGATTTTTCAACTGCTTCTAGTGATTGGGTCTAGGGAATGGAACATCTCTCGTATGAAGAGAGGCTGAGCGAGCTGGGCCTGTTTTCTCTGGAGAAGAGACGGCTCAGAGGGGATATGATTAACATGTATAAGTTCAGGAAGGGAGAATGCAGGGAGGAAGGGGACAGGCTGTTCTCACTGGTGGCCAGCGATAGGACGAGGGGTAATGGCCACAAGCTGAAACACAAGAAGTTCCGTCTCCAGGTGAGGAGGAACTTCTTTACTGTTAGGGTGACAGAGCAATGGAACAGGCTGCCCAGGGAGGTTGTGGAGTCTCCTTCTCTGGAGGTCTTCAAAACCCGCCTGGATGCCGCCCTGTGCCACATGCTCTAGGTGTGCCTGCTTGAGCAGGAAGGTTGGACTAGATGATCTGTAGAGGTCCCTTCCAACCTTAAATATTCTGAAATATTCTGAAATATTCTGATTCTTCTTGGATCCAAAATAAATGTGGACAGGTGACACGATACCTAGACAAAATGTGACTCTCCCCACAGGAGGAGGAACATTCCTGAGGTTAGCAGGAGCCCAGCTCTTAAAGCCAAAGTAATTTTTTCCCATTATGGAGCCATTACATTTCCTTTCTGTGCATCTCCTCTTTCCCGTAAAAGGAAAGCGCGACAAAGCAAGACCCAACATGTATATATTTAGGTATCTATATAAAGTGTAATGCAAAAAGAAATCTGCTGCCAGAAATCCTGGCTGCTTGGGAAATGAAGCCGTGCAGAAACCCAGTGCAGCAATCCCTTCCTGACCCAGTGGGAATCCTTGAAAGGGAGCCGTGGCGCAGTCTCCACCTGCACCTCCAAGATGAGCGGGGGGTTTCCATGAGAAATGTCACAACATGAGCAATAGTCACATTTCTCCAAAATTGATCAGCAGGTTTTTCCCACAATCAGGCATTTCAGGTCCAACTGCATAGACTTGCGAGGCCCAGCATTTGCAAAGGGGTTGCTGCAAGCGTACCAAGGTCTTTCACTGCATTTTTACTAACATCAGATTTTAAAGCACTGGTACAATGGTGAGCAATGAAATCACAGTCTGATCTTACTCTGGGATCTACAGCTGCTTATCTGAGTTTTTGGCACTTGCTGCCATGAGCTAAGGTTTTCATTGGGCTCTTTGTTTGGTAGAGGCCAGATCCTCAGCAGCTGGTGTCAGCAGCTGTAATTTCATATAACTTCAGTGAAGCCCTGGGAGCTGCTATGATTTATCCCAGCTGAGAATCTGGCCCATAGGACGAGAGAGATCACACGATGGTGGGATCTGCTTCAGCAGGGAGCAAGGCAGGGGAGCCATTGGGTCTGCCATCCAGCCTTGCAGCAGAGAGGTGGATAGTGAAAGGGAGATGGGGAAAGGAGAACCCTACCATGCTGCTACCTGGCTGTGCAACTCTGCCCAGCATTTACAGGGCAGATAAACCCCTCCATCCCTGCTACACGTGATCATTTATTCCAAGGCACTAGGTCTGATCTCCACAGCCTAACACTATTGCATGTTGCTGCACCCAGCACATATAAAGCAGTTATCAAACAGTGGCATCACAGAGTGGCTGTAGTTCACCCACTGGCACAACTGAGATCTAAAACAAACTCAGCACTCACGGATCAACAAAACAAACAAACAAACAAACAAACAAAGGGCTTTTTACTTCTGTGCTCTGGGTAAAACCCAATCCCGGGGAGCGCTCTGTGTCGGGAGGGACGAGGAGGTGCCGCTCGCAGGGCTCGGCCCAGGGAAGGCAGCGCAGGGCCCGTTCACCCTGCAGGCTCTTCCTGCAGCTACACGTTGATAGTCGGTCACCCACTGACACATCCCAGTCCCAGGGCTTCCTGGTGCCTCTGGGTGGTCCTGCCCTTCCCCAYAGAATGATGTAACCCAAGTCCCCCCAAACCTCCATCCTGAGTCCACCTCAGCAGTGGGCATGTCCCCAAACAGGCCCTTGACTCGTCCCATGCGGCCAGGCCGCACATGGGGCTGATGCCCCTTGTGCCAATGCTGCACAGGCCATATCCACATCCAAATTCCCCAAGTTTGATGGGTGGTTGCCACCGGGCGCCTCTCAGCACAGCATGAAGCCTTCAGCACATCACCATTCCCACTAAAGTCTTTCCACACCCTTGCATGTAATTACGGAAAAGGACGACGGGGTTTATTTTTGATAAGCAGGTTTGCGTGGAGGATAAGCACTAAAATAGCATTTCAGCTTGTCAGAGCATCTCCTCGTAAGTAGATCTCAGTAATATGAGGTTGGGAAAATCAGTATGTGAAGCCGAACCACACCATAAAAACCATGCTAGCTGTCAAAGTCATCAACAGCCCTGTTGGTGGGATTTAGCAGGAGAACTCCCAGCCCAGAGCCTGTTAGCTCCATCTTCCACAGCAGAGAACATGCTTAGCAGTAAAACCCTTTTCACGTAATCACTGGATCGGGCATGTGGAACAGATCAGTGATACATTTTCTGCAGATCAACCAGACAAGCCATATTCTACAGTGAAAGGTCCAAGTTGTTGGTCAGTGATGATGAAACTCCACTGCAGAGTGTCAAGGAAAGGAAATGCTTGAGCAGGGATCTTGGACTAGATGATCTCTAGATCATCTCTAGGCTCAGCCAGCATAACATTTAAATTGCACGYTGTCGAACCAGTGGCAGAGCACAGTAATGTACATTGGCAGAGGATGAAGACTTGCCCTGATGTCATATTCTATACAGACAGCACAGCATGTCCTGTACCAACTGCCCAAGCAAGAGGAAGCCAGGAGCCTACGCATTTGGACAGAGAAAAGCAAGAGATCCGATGTCACCTGCATTATGAATCTTATTTGTCTGCTCAAGCTCTGTCCTAAAATTCTTTCTTCTTTCATGTTCGCAGGTCACCTCATAGGTAAATCAAACWAAACTTTTAATGAAGAACAAGGCGACCTGGTGTCTCTAAGGCCAGGAGAGCCCCATGGGCTGTGCTTGGCCATCAGGTGCTGCTGCCAGTGAGGCTGCCAGGTCAGGTGCATCCTGCCCGCGAGCATCTCACTGCTCAGCACAGCTGAGGGCACTGACTTCACCTGCTCGAGCCAAACAGCAGCAAAGAAATTTAAGATGTTTAAGATAACTGGGCCAGCTACACAAGGCTGTGTATGGCTGTTTCCAGAACCCTGTTATTCTTTATAAAAGCATCACATGGGACTTTGGAAATTCAAAGAAAAAAATCATGACAGAGTCTCTTCTTGAGGGGCTTYGTGATGCACAACCCAAGCCCTCAGGGATGTTAAATGCCTCCTTTGAGGTGCTAAGTGCTGTCAACTCCCATTGGCTCTAATGGGCATAAATAGGATCAACACCTTGAAACTGAAACAGTTTGAAACTGAAATACATCTGTCTCCAGCAGTAGGAAAATTTACCCAGCTTTAACATAATGAGCAACCAGATGATGAACATACCAAGGAACACCACTCTGCAAGGGATAAACAGAAGACAGGACCATTCAGACCTTCATCTCTAAGTTCTTCACTACGGAGTTTTGCTGCAAGGAGACTGAAATCTCCCAGAGGCTGAGAAGGAAAGAGCTCAGCAAGACATAAATGAAAATATGGCATCCAAAGTTGATACACACACAAGCTTAGGATATCTCTCTGTCCTAACCAGTGTTGTCTATTTTATCCCTTTCATCACATTTGCTTTATGATTTTTCACGGTGTCTACTGTAATAGTAAAACCATTTACAGAACAAAAACACTTTCCCAAATAGACAACTGATCCAAATCTGAGAGAGATCTAAGAGAGATTAGATTTGAAGAAGTCCTATCTCTTCAGACTATAAATCTAATTCAGCTACTGTAAAGTATGACCTTTCCCTCTCTCTCTCTCTTTTTTTTTTCTCTTTATATCTCCAGGTAATTKAAGCTGCTTGCCCCTTGCAGTCCCATGCACTCACTCACTCATTCCATGAACCTTTCAACATACAGAGATGGGTCAATCTTTATAAGAAAACTGTTGCTGCAGTTGTAACACAGATGTGGAGTCAACACATTATGTGCTTTATTCKCTAACACCTTTGATGATTCACAGGGAAGGTTTTGTTTTTTAAACTTAAGTTGTTGATATTTTCATACAGACAGGAACAGATTATGATGCTCTTCTACCAAACATTACAGAACCAATGCTTCTAGTCACTAAGCAGAAAAACAAAATCAAAATCACTGCACTACATGCAGGAGGGAAAACACTATCGACCTTTTTAGCATTTTTCATTTGAAGACCTAAAAGCATTTTGAAAATGCCAAGGAGGGTGAAGAGTTGACAACCATTAAAACCACAGAAGTCATCCTAGGCATTGCAAAGTGATCTGCAGCAGTACCTGATTCTTACAGGTGTAGAAAGAAATCCAAAGGGATCCATGTCATTTTTTTCTTCTTCTTTTTGACCACTGAGATGTTCATATCCAAGTAACTCTAAAACCGGTCAGCATAACTCTGATTTACATCCATGGTTTCCAAAGATAGATTTCTTAAGTAAAGCTACCACTTCTAGTTTCAGAGGCAGCACCACAAGTAGAGGTGATGTCCTAAGAATAAACCTCTTCCCAGATGGGTAGATACATAAAACAGTCCAGACAAGAGGTCCAAGCTTATTTACAGCCCAACAAGAAACACCAGAATGCAATCTAGTTGTCAACCTCTCTCTCCCAGAGGGCTCCTTAAACGTGTTACTGATTTCAGTGGGATTTCCTTCCAGCAAGGAAAAATAAACCATCAAAGATGTGCACTTGCTCCACTCTGCAAGGTTGGTTGGCTTTGAGTTAATAATAAACCCAGTCTTATTAAATATTATTCCTGTGAAAGACCAACTGGCCATAGCACACCTAGGAGCAACTATCTGACTTGCACCATCTTTCCTTTGCAGCCTGCACTTTATACGGGGTTAAATTTCAAATTTCTGCAGGTGCATTTTTGCTTCCTGCATAATTAGGGCAGCCCCATTTACTAGTTTCAAGCAGCAAAACTTGAGCTAAATATTTGCATTTGTTGCTAACTTCTTGTGGCTACAGATTGTAGGTATAGCCAATATTTTTTCACTTCAAATTTAGAGGGTTCAAAACCACAAAAGACTCAGTGTTTAAGAAGCTGTAGGTCAGAGTGCTCTGCAATAACAATTCCATCTTCCATGCAACAATATCAGCTTGCTTTGCTTACGTGCTGTACAGCAAATTCAGGTGGTTGTTCATAATCTGTTTTAGTGAGCTCACAGTTATCAGCACAGCTCAGAGGAGGCAGTGAAAGCACCACTTAGAAACTCATCCAAAGAGAAAAAAATATCACAACTTGTGTTATAACTGTTGAGTATACACCACTTGCCAAAGTCAAGAGGTATGAAAGTTAGCTAGAGAAAAATGTTTATATATATGCACACATACGTATATACATAGGTATACGTGTTATGAACGTGTCAGATTAACAGTCTGTATATAGAAGTACAACACTGCTAGCAGTTAATGAGGATAATTATTGGAGAGAGATTCTTCCAGGAAAGAGACTTGTCCCCTCGGGCCTGATGGAGGCTGACCAGCTTGGTTCAGCTGTTCCCTATTTGTGCAGCATTCCCCAACGCTGTCCTGGCTTCCCCAGCAGAGCATGCTGAATGTCCATGCTGCAAGTGAAGGAGCCTTCACCTCTGCTGCGTGATTTCCTTCAACTACTGACCGATTAAAATGAGGGTGATGGAGTTGGTTCCAGGGGCTGAGTGCTGTTGCACTTCTATACAGAAATGAACTATCCTTGCCATTAGAAAAGCCAATTTCAATATCCCTAATGCACTTAACATCTCTGCAGAGAATGAAGGTCTCACCCCAGCTTTACAACAGATTTGCTCATGGTCTGTACTTGGGTACGAATCTCCAAACTACACCTGCTCCTCAGGACACTGACRGTCACAAAGGCAGCGAGGGGGTACCAAGCAGCTTTCTGTCACCCAAATKGCTTCGCATGGTCTGGACAGTGACTGTTGGGCTGTTGTTCACCACCTGAACCAGGCAAAACAGCAGCTATTGGTCTTGGAGGAATTGTGATCATAAACTTTGCATCTAACAGCATTTTAATTTGTTTCTATTATATACAGTAATAACGTTCCATAGCACAGGGAGCTGGTTGCATGCTATTTCCCTCTAAATAATGCAGTTTAAATTTCTATGAAAGGGCATAAGAAAGGGCACAACCACCTCTACAGATTTCTTCCCATGCCCTTAATATGCTTTTTTTTTTTTTAGCATTTTTTATTCGGAAATAAAAACACTCGTCAGCCATCATCTTATTTAATTAAGCCCTAAGGAAGACAGATATAGCAGAAACACTGGCTGATAGTCATCTGTCTTCCAAATAAGAACTTCTTCCAGATATAGGAAAGCCATTTGAGTGGCTTGGGCAAGATACATGAGGTAATGCTTACACTGCTTTGTACACAGATTTGTCCTCAGATTCTGGGCTTTTTAGGACTTTTTTTCAAGTCTGTTTATGAGTTCTGCTATTGATTTGTGTACTCTAAGGCCTTTCTATTATTTAGTATGTTTTAAAAGCACCCTAAAATGCTACAAACTAAAACATAGGGCAGCGGGGAAGTGAATTGGAGGGAGAAGAAAAGCTGTGTTCCCACCAGGTCAACTGCATTTTCCCAGGACCTGTCTGGATGAGGCCACTCGGGCTCATGCCCTGAGCAGAGTTAGCTCAAGCTCCCTCTGAGGATCCAGAGCGAGACTCCAAACCGCAGACCAAGGCTGGGTGCAGCTGCTCTGAGGTGAAGCTCACCCAGACAAAAGGGATTTTTAGACTCCTGCAGGTGAGAAGTCCCTGTGAGAAGGTTAGCAAATCCCGAGAGCTCTGAGGTGCCGGCCTGCTCCTTGCTGGGGCAGAGGGTCACTGTCTGCCGTGGCTCTCCCCTGCCAYGGTACGGCCTTGACTGGAGAGCCAAAACACACGAAACAGAGAGGTGTGAGGCACTGGGAGCAGGGGTGCCAAAGCCTCTGTTCTCCTGTATTTTTCCTCATTACCTATAAGATGACACTAATCACCTCAGAGGTGTTCTTCAAAGCATTCATTTATAAGCAGAGTGCAGCGGAGATTTTCTTTAAACACACAAGGACACACACTGACAACCAAGCACAAAACCAGCCATGCCCAAGAAAATACGTTCTGCAGTTTGCCGTGAGACACCTGGCGCAAGTCTGTGTCATGGTCTCACCAGGACAGGGACTCCACTCGTCTCATCAGCACCCAGCGGTGCTGCCTTTGACATGCGAGGCCATCCACAGGAAGCAAGGTGGTCCCTTCTGGACCTAAACCAATGCCAAGAGTGAAAGGCATCAAACGTAACTCATTCTGACTGCAGACCTACACATAATGGGGGAAAATGCTCAAGAACTGAATATTTCATATCTTTCTAACTTGCTGTTCAAATGTGGCGATAGASGATCCTTTGAAGCATACTGGTAACCTCCACCTGAGGCTGCAGCAGAGTGTCTCATTCCTCAAGCTGTACAGTTCTACAATGGATTATTCCAGGCAAGATTTTCCAAAAATGAAACAAACTAGAAAAAAWGAAAAAGATGAAAGGTCAATAAAACCTCTTCTGAAGTATCCATCAAGTGATGAATCCTGTCATGGAAAGGTTATATTCCTCTAAGAGAACCACAGAACTGAAACATTTTGTCTGTGAAGCCAGAAGGATGCTGCAAATAACTCTCAAACTGCAGAACAGTCCTCCATGTCCAGCCATCCAGGGTGAGAAGACAATAAATCCCCCTTCAACCCCATTCACAAGTCTGTGTGCATCAGACTAAATCTGTCTGATAATCCTGCCAGCATCACCAACTGATAGACCTCACCGGCTGTCAAGCTTTTCAACATCCTCAGCAGGAGAGTCTGCAAATCCATGTGGGTTTTAGTTAGGGACTCTCTTTGGTAGCAGAATTGTGTGACACGAAAAGCCCTGCACAATTAAGTGGATTAAGTGGTGTGACTACAAATTAGTTAGTACTTCAAAGACATCCTTAGAAAATCAAACCACCTCAGCACACTGCCTTTCTGCCATCTCCACCACTGTATCTTTAAATAAACCTAATGAAAAACTACTGTTCACCTTGAGATATGCATGGAAATAGCTCTAGCTTTAGAGTGGAGCTGTCAAAAATGAGCAGGCCTATTCTTGCCCTTTTATAGCCAAAGCTAGAAGAAAAATTTCCCTCAGCTTCAACACAGGAAAGTTGCATCAACATCACATGCTGTRGAAAATCCAAAGTTAACACTGGAGTTGTGGATTGGGTCGATCAATAAGAAATAACTATTCAAAAACATCTCCAAGCCCAACATATGGAAACCATAATAAGTGGGTTCAATGTGACTGTTCACCTAGAGCACCAGCTTTCAGGGATGTGGACAACTGTCCTTCCACTCCAAATTTGCCCGCTACTGACTYTTGACTCATAAGAGATTTTATCCATTTTGGCTCCTTGCGCTCAGGGAAAACATATTTTCTATTTAAACCATAACTGGAATTTTAAAGAAAAAACAAGCAGGGTGCAACTTCACATCCTAATCCATACCACCATCCGCAGCTCCTTCAATTGTGCTCAGTGCTCTCAGGCTCCCTCAGGTTCAGTCACTTGCAGGCATTCAACATTTCCCTGGAAGTGCTTTTTAGTAAACATAACTACTGCCTTGAAGGCAAAGCTCTCCAAAATGTAGATGCTTTGGGAGGTGTGGGTATAGTTTATCTTTACTGGCCTTACAAAGACATACAAGAATATCTCTAGGCCCCGATAAACCACCATGAAACACAAATCCTGTTGTGTATTGTGTAGCACCTCCACCCAGCACAGAGGCAGGGAGAAAGGAACAAATAGTAGAAAAGGACAGGGAATAGCAGAACACCTGCCTGTATCCCATGAAAAAGAGAGGAAAAGCAAGTCCCTCGGGCATACRCAGCTCCCAGATTTGTGCAGCTCTTAGCAGGCCAGACTGCAGAAACACACTCAAGCTGTAGCAAACACTATTGCCACAGACCCTGGAATCTAAGCCCAGGGCACTGAATGAAAATCCTGGCATTTAAATTAAGCATGAAAGTGCAAAAGTACAAATCTCCTCTGCCATAATGCATGGCAGCACAATCTATCTACATACTCATGCATCAATTAAAAACCAGACACTTCCAAGTGTATCAACCAGGTGGAAAATAAGCCTGCATTGCCTGTATTCCTCTGAAAAGAACACCCTGTCCACCCTTAAATAAGGTTCATTTAGTCATTTTGAGAAATATAATCTTTAAAATCCTGCTCTAGCCTTTGATCTCCAGTCACGAGTACAAAAGGCATTTGGAGTACTGTTCAGGCTTAATTAGCTTGCTCCTTTTTTATACATGACCTCAGTCACACTCTAATTAATCCATTTATAGTTAAAAATCTATCAGTCAAATCCAATGCTTCATTCTTAAGACAACTTCAGAAATGGAGCCACTCCTCCTAATTCACTGCATTACTACTAACACTCACCCCTCCCCTAGACAGCCCCRTTTGCCAGCCAAGGAAATAGAAACACATATAGAAAATATATATCTTGAAGGAATACCTGAGCTTGGATCACTCAGAAATTGAGATCCTTGGCAAAAATGAAAATTTGAGCCTTATTTTTCAAAAAAAGGAGAAATATGAGAAGCTGAGCTCCACCTCCAGCATCGCATAGAGCCACTGCTGCACATAACGCAGCGAACTGTCAAGAGATTTAATTAGGGTACAAATCCAGCAATTTAAGAATTTTCTCTCCTTAAAACATTCTTAGGGATTTGCTCAAAATTAGAGGATGGTTTAAACATTAAAGAGGTTTTCTTCCCTTTTAATGAGATCTGCTGCATAGTAGAAAATGAGACTTTATTTATCTAAATATCACATGAAGGCCTGAATAATTTAATAAAAACTCTCAACTAAATCCAACCCAATATATTTACACATTTTTATTTTGCATGTTAAATCCTTATTTTATATTTGACTTCCTGATATATAAACAAATCTTAGTTCTATACCCCTTAGAAGTAAATAATTAGAATTCTGCACTTAAAATTTACTGCTATCCTTAGTACCATAAAAAGGCTTTCAGAATATACTTACATTTAGCATAGAAATCCTACTAGAGTTACTGGCTATATCTCCCAAGAACATTTACAGATCTGAAATTTTTGTTGCTTATTTGTTCCTAAAAAAAACAGCAACAACAACATAAACATTCACCTCATGCAAAAATCAATTCCTGCCTATTTCATGTCAAAAATAGCACTGGGAATGTTGTCAAATATCACTCAGCTAAACGTTAGGGGTCTAGGAATGCRTGCACATGGATTCAGTTATGCACAGAATTTCATGGAACAACTGAATATTTCAGTTTTTAGAAAATAATCCTCAAGTATTGGACACTCAAAATATGAGCACATCCATGTCCGTTCGATATTGCTTCAGCTACCAGGGACAGATTCTGCTTCTCTTATAAATATTGTTGCAATAGATGACCCAAGAGTAAAGTATTATCTGATTACAATATGAATGATACAGCTGGGGATTTTAATCAGTCTCCAGCGTGCCTCAAAAAGAAAATGCTACTAACCCGGAGAGATGCTACATGGGCACATACCTGGACCCAATACCCACCAAAATCAAGCAGCTGGACGCTGTGCTGTGAAAATGGATTAGGCTCCTGCACAGAGTTGTTAAAAAGAAATGCTCTTTAAAAAAAAAAAAAAAAAAAAGATATAAAAGTTAAATCATTGACTTGGAAGTCACTCCATGAGACAGAGACCAGCGATTAGAATTCCTTTATGAAATGAAATAGCTTGTACAGAAGTTTCTTCTGCAGAGAGACTTTGTTTCAGAAATCATTAGAGAATTCTGCATTACTAGTTTATTCACTTTAATTTAGTTCAATAAAAATCTAATGAGTTCATTCAGAATTAAGAAAACACCTCAGTATTCAAAAAAATCTATTCTAGTATGTGAAAGAAGAAAAGATTGGGGAAAGCTGGGATCCAATTATTCTAAAAAACAGGTTGATCAAAATATTCAATCTAGCTTATTATCTAGAAACAATACCAAAAAATCCACATTTTTCAATAGAAACATGCTTGATTATATTTTTTTAAATTGTCATTGTATGCAGTACAAATAAAATAACTATTTATCTAATACAAAAACAACATTACCGTGCAGGTTTTCTGCATCTTAACTGAATTCCAATTTGCATATATAGCAAGTTTGTTACAAATTACAAATAAAAAGCTGAAAAAATAAGTTATTATTTTCTAAGTGAGCAAAGTCTARAACAACATAGAAAAGAGCTATAGAATCACTTACGCTTGTGCATAGTGTATCCTCTTGATTGCAAGAAGTGCCAAGTTTGGTGTAAAAGCTATGCATTAGGGCAAAGCATCCAGGCCTAATGTTTACTAAATAATATCCTATGACACCAAAGCTCACTTATAAAAATATCCAAAATGTATAAAGTTAAAAGCAAGGCCACTTCTGRGGGCAGTGGTAAAGCCTCGCTGCATGCCCCGGTCTGGCTGCGTTAGGGATCAATCGCCCATTACGAAGGGCAGAGCCCTGATGGAAACAACCTACGTGCCGCGGTGCTGGGGTGTCCTCTCCGTGCCTGGGACTCAGGGGCCTCGCGTGAGCACCACAAATGGAAGGCTTAATTTGTGCACAGCTGGCAGGGTACTCTCCACTCACTCGTTCTTAACTGAGAAGCACCTGCTTACATTAATATTTATTAAGGCCTTCCTAATGGCACTGACCTGTCTGTGAGCTTCCACTTCCACGCACAGTTGCCTCGACAGAGCATGGCGTGATATGAATCAACCCCCACTTGCAGTGTCTGCTTCACTGGTTGCAATATACGGGTGCACACTGCAGCTAGATGCATGGTACGAGGTTCTCACCTCAAGGAGTGTTTCCTCTGCCATTGCAAACAGTCTGTGGCCAGGCATGAAGGGCAGGAGCACAGAGCACTGCTGGCCCTCACTGCTCCCTCCCAGCAGGGTGGGGACCACCAAGTCAAAGAGACTCCTTAATGAGGCAAAGGAGGCAACAAAAAAAAACGAGCAACGAAAATCTGCTGGGTTGTGAAGATAAAATATACAGCAAAAGCAGTAAAGCCCTAAGGCGCTCTTTGCAGTCTCTGGATTGTATTCAGTGTGGGGTTTAATCACCATTTTTTTCCAGTCCTCACTAGCACTTTGTAGCATCTTAACTCTTCATCTCTCATAGACCATTCCCTTTRMRCAGGACTTGGAAAGACATSTGGGCAACAACCACAGGAGTGATAAAAAACTGAGTGAAAACACCGAGTGATTTTTCTTTGGCTGGATGCAAAAGGYTTCGCCTAGTATCAAATGAGTGAACAGTGAAATAAGGTTATCAAGGGAGCAATTCATCAGATTTGACAGACATGTCCAAAAAAGTCAGATGCATCACTCTAGAAGTGACTATAATGAGTTAACACTCTGCAAGGACACAGCAATCTCTAAAGATAAGACACACAGAACAGGAGTAAGAAAGAAATGGAATCCTAGTGATACCAAAAGCAGCATCAGAGCTACAAGTGAAACCACCTCAGACAAGCAAAGTCAAGCAGTCAAGTAAAAGACCATCCTTCCTCCGCCTGCCCTGCATAAAAAAGCTAATAAACATCCTCTTCAAAAAGAGCACACTTGCATATAAGATAAAGTGTAAGTAGTGGGAATGCAGTTAACTATATTAATCAGCACGGTATTGGCATTTAGATCTTTAAAAAATGGATATTCTCGGGACATTAGTAAAGAGCTGACACCATCCCATTAGCATAGTACAGTCTCTGGCTAAACTGAAAATGAGACTACGTTATCTGTAGTTCACCACTGACTCCAGCTTCTCATAGCCTGCTTTCCATTTTCATCCAGCCTACTTCATTACTCTGTCCTTGATGCAAATTAAAATAAAGTCATCAGTCTCCAGACAGATATACAATTTTTGTTAGGAAGGCAATGAACCCTGCTCCCGTTCCTGCAAACAATTATGCAGTAAGCGGTCTAATTTCCTACAGATGGCTTAATGAGGTTGCATATGTGTAAAAAGTTACCCACAGGCACATTTGCAGTAGAAAGGCCATGGTTATCGCTGAGCTGCAGGGTATTCCAGAGCCCCAGATGAATACTGTTGCTGAGCACAAGAGCAATGCTACAAATTCATCATTACATTACATATTTCATCATCAGTCTTTAATAGTTACACTTGTTGCTAATATTTTTAACTATGAAACACCATTCATAAGGAAGAACTTCCTGCATAGTGCTGCGATGGAGACAGCAGCACAGGCAGCCAACCTGCGGCTCTTTGGCTGCCCCAGGGTCTCAGTGGAGTTAACACACTAGGACACAACCAAGGACACCAGCATGCCCCAGGCCTGGAGGCAACATCCAGGCAAGGTGCTGCTTTGATGGGCTGCGAGTCCAAGCACGTCTGTGTAACAGGAATGAGATCAGTACTTGTGGGGAAAGCCCMAGCATCTCCTTAATCCACCTGTCTGTCCCTCCAGCCCACAGCACAGACAGAAACATGTCAGTGCCCAGCTAGGGCAGCCTATAAGAAAACATTCAGGTCTTCCCATGACTAGAGTGGGATGTGTGCAGGACCAAGTCCAGTATTACCATTCCTACAGCTCTTCAGGACACAAGTCACTGATGGTTCTCAGTAGATTTTTCCTGACTCTTCAAGGTCTAAACACATCTGGTTTGCTGTAGCCCTTGGTTTTCATCTTGCTTTCCAACTCTCCTATCTGTATATTTTTATCCAATTCCCAATAGGATATTGCATGAGAACACACTTCCTTACTGTTAACATGTCTCCCCTGGTTGGTTCTTTAACATGGAGAAGCATCTCACAGGGCATGGGAGACAGGAATCTTCAAGATAAGGAATCTTCAAAATACGCACACACACATACCCACACACACGCCCTACCACCACCACCAASAGAAAACACAGCTTTTCCCTTCTCAGAAGAGGTGATGACATCCAGGAATAGAAGCAGGAATAGTGCTTAGAACATATACAGTCTAATATTTCTCCCATTCAGGTGCCTAATATTCTTAGGACTATTGCATTATACCAGAAGGCAGGAAGGCTCCCTCCCTCCTTTGCTTAAAGGGCAGCTAAATAGGCTGGAAGGGCTCATAGGACAGGAACTGTGACAGCTGTACAGGACAGACTGACATAGAGGCAGAAACACACAAAAAATCCTAAACAGGAACTCCATTTAGGAGACAGAAGAGATATAGGAAGTGCTATAACTTTTGAGCCTGCAATAAAGTTGTACTAAAAATACCTTGAGAAGATGGAGCTGCAAGAGACTGGCTTGACAAGTTCAAAATTAGTAAAGAAAAAAGGCAATAAGAAATATAATATATACATAAGTAAAGACAAATTCCTCTATGTAGAACAAATAGATTTCCTGGTAGGTTCAGAGCCAGCACTGCTGTCAAAATAATTAGCAATCAGAGAAGCAGAACCCATGGTATGTTATTGAGACCAGAAACACCCACTCAGGGACAACTGCTACCCCGGGTTATACCTCATTAACCCTAGTTAAGCCAAGGGGAATTACATGCTACAAACCAGAGCAGAATTTGGCTTTAGATTTATCACTTGTTTATATAACCAGATTAAACAGAGCCCTTTTCTACTTCCAGACACCCTTACTGACCACTATGGGATACGGGTGGGAAAATATTAATAAAATTGCTCTATTTTGTATTTGCACAGCACTTTGCAGTCCCAGTCAGGCTAGTCAAAGCTCAAATCAGCCAACTCCCATTTCCCTGGATACCTCGCGGGACATCACAGGGTGAAGCCGGCTGCTGGACAAGTGCCACTTCCTCCTGCTTCCTCATRGAAACTGGAGTAGAGGCTTTGCCCATGGCAAGCCCCTAGCTTGCCATGGCAAGCCATGCCCATTTGGTTGAACTCAGATTCACAGGCTATATTGGATGACTCAACTGAACACAGGCAGAAAGCAAGCTCTTTRCTGTTAAATGAATGGTGGCTGGTATAATTTTGGCTTGGGCTCACTAGCATTTTCCTAAACAAATTCCAAGCATGCTAGTACAGACTATGACCCACTTCTGCYGGGCAATGATCACATATCCACCCTGGTTTGAAGGCTAAACCCGTGTATCTGCACAGGCTTGGGCTGTCCCATGCCAGATGGTCTCACTGCTAGGAACAGAYTCGAGCACACACAACTTGCCAGTACAGATGTACTGCAGAGCCAAAGTTGAGTGGCTTTCGTGACAGGACAGTTATTAATTAGCTTTATGCTGAGGATGGGAATTAATTCTCCTTCCCGCCGTGAGCGGGAACGCACACAGGACACTGGTGGGTGTTCATCGTTGCCCTCCTTCCTCCCGTCGACATCACACGTGCRGGCGCTGGGCAGAGTGGGATGGGGAGGGAGGCACCTGTCCCGTGGGGGGCAAGCCCGGGCCTCCCCCGCCACCCCAAGCCCGACCTCAAAGGCTGCAGCCCTCGGAATGAGCTGCGCCAAGGCACAGCACGCACAGGGAGGACAACCTGAAGAGGAAAAGTATTAAAGGGATCTGGGATTAAATGACCTATAGTTTCTCTTCCTACGGAGCACCAGCAAACAGCATTTCTAAGGTAGAGTGATGTTCATCCCTGAGCGCTATGCAAACACTAAGTGACTCACGGACGAGCAGAGTCGATCAATCTGCCACAGCTGAGCACTTCCAAGTCCACTCTCGCCACTTGGGAATTTGTAACACTTGAGCTTTGGGATGCAAAACAAACAGCAATCGCCTTCGTACACAGTGATGGAGGCAGCACGTTAAAATCAAGGCAGACAAGAGAGGCTGCTTGACCTGGAGGATTTCATTGGAAGCCCAAACTGTCTTGCAGGGTTTCAAGTTTTATTCTTGCTAGCTTACAAATTTACTGCTTTTATTTGAATGGAAAATTCATGATCTCAAATATCAAGAAGTTATGTTCAATTTCCTCCCGGCATTTTGACCTTCTCAACAAGAGGGAATTAACTCTTGAGGAGACAGCTAAGTAGGGCTGCAAAGAATAAATGCATTAAAAGGCTCCTGGACTTCAGTGAGGACAAAGCTTTGTGCTGGGGAGCTCTCATCCAGCCCAAACACAGGAGATACTCCTCAGTGGAAGAGCAGGGAGCAACGACTGGCTTTGGAAAAAAAAAAAAAAAAAATCACAGAAATAGGGCTCATCTACAACTCGAGGAACAACATGAAACTGCTGATGTTACAAACCAACAGTTTCCAGCTCACTTTGAAGTTATGCAGGGATTTTCAGGCAAACTGCACGAGCTCCAGCGTTGTGCAAGGAGCCATTTCCCCAGTTGTGACCACCTTTGTATGCTCATCGACACCAGCTTTTCAGTTTTCTTGCCGGTACAGACACACAGGKTGTCCTATGTCAACACACAATCACTAATGCTAAGAAGTGAAAGGGACGTGACACTGAACTCCTCCAAGACACCAGAAGCACTGACACATGTTGGTTTTCACTCTCTGCAAGAGCTAACAAGGCACAAGAGTGAAAGACAGATAGCTCTTCATTGGTGGGAAGTTCTACCAGCACCTTCCCACCGCTGCGGCCAGCCTGCACACTGTAGATCTTGCAGAGTCCAAATACCACAGGATGGTTCTGCCTGGCAATAAAWTAAGCTAAAGGCAATCTCTTAAAAAGCCATCATTATGTAAGAGTGTTCTTGCTCATTATACTGAAGGACGGAAAATACGGCACGCACCACATYGTGTAATTCAGAATTGATTTCCTATGGTGACATTTTATAGAGGCTCTGCTATTCCCCACCGTGGCTCTGGCATGCTCCAACCCAGGCTGTTTTGYGACTCTTCTTTCCTTTCATCTCCTCCTGTTTGCCCAGCACAGRAGGATATTTCAGCATAATGGCCTCATCTTCCCTGCACATCAAAAGCCAAGCAAACAAGGAGTGCTGCTCCTATGCTGGCAGCTCTCCATCACGTTTTAAAGCTCTTCCTTGAATCAAAACKGCACATCACTCATTTTATTTTGCTGCTCATCAAGGAAGAGCTGGTTGCTAACAGCTAAAAGAGCCACTTGTGAAACATGCCAGCTCCTGGCCTCATCCTGCCAGGCGCTCCGTGCTCTCAGTGCCCACGGACACTCTGCTTCCTACATGGATCTGAACCATGCAGGATTGGACCCTCTTAGAGGCTCACATAGTATATCCGCTTTGAACACTTTGTTGAAATCCTGCCAGCCCATCCTGAGCTTTTCAGTTTAGCTTTTTGTGTTTATTTAGATYTTACACCTTCAGCAACCTCAAAAGCTGTAATGCTTTGGCGCAGATGCTGCTAAATAGGTGTGTGTACTCCTAAAACCTCTCTTCTGCCAGCACTGCTTGGCACCYACATCTGCAAACTCAACACTAAGGACAAAGGATGAAAATTCAACCGCCTGCCTGTGATCTGCTGGATGGGGTCCCTGACATCCACTCAGTACCTGCACTGCCTCACAGGTAAACCTTACAGGCTTACCAAGCTGATGCTACACAGTCATGTTCACAGCTACCTTAGAAGGTATCTTTAGCCACTGTTGAACAAAAAGCCCAGGAGACAGTAGTTCCTATGGAAATGAAATGCATCATGTTACCTAGGAAAAGCAGCTGTAGTACAACGACCTGCTACACACTGTGCTAAGACCTGCCACACGAAGCAAACGGCTAAGGAGCCACGGATGGCTCAAGCAATCTTTGCGCACTCTGTAGCCCAACTTCATGGAGAGGGGAAGGCCAGGAGCATAATTCATGGGTGACCTTGCAACACTACTGCCCTTTCTCTAGCTGGCCCCACGGCTCGCTGCTGGATGTCAGGTACACGGTCAGGCTCTCCTGACTGAACGCCTGTTCAAGAGGGAACAGCTGCACTTCCAGCCTGACCCTTGGGTCCATGCAGGGGAAGGTCTCCTCAGCCAGACCTGGGGCTCAGGGAGCATGCACACACTGCCAGGACATGCCTGARGGTCTCCTGCAGACATCTGCTTTAGCTGCAGATGCTATGAAGAAGCTGCAATTCCCTATCTTGCAGCTCGCCCAAGACAGGAGAAATTCAAGAAATAAATGCTCAGAGTTCACGAGAAGACTTCCTACCTGCGAGACAGAAACTCAGTGTTTGGGCCACATCAGCACAGGGAAACAAAAACGCCCGAGTGTTGCACAGGGTCGCAGCACCGCGGGGCTCTGAGAACGCAGCCTGCGCCAAGCTACAGCGCCAGCCCCGCTCCCCTTTGTCCTCCCAAACAGCAGCTAGCCGGGCTGCAGAGGCRGCCGTTCCCAAGTCCAGCTCATGCAAATTGGAAACACACAAAGGAGCCTGTTAGACGGGAATGGGCAAGAGCAGCAGCGCTCCCCAACCTACAGCACATATTTCAAAAGAGGCGGATATTAATTAAAAATGGGGCCCAATTTATTTATCTTTCTTTCCACTGTGCTTTGTTATGGTAATCTCTGAAATCCTGACACTTGTGACTCATCCTATTGTACAATTTATTCATAATTAATACACACAGCTAAACTATTAAGTTACATAAAAATAAGAGTTTTAGCATCAATATAAAACAACAAATTAGGTTTTGCCTGCAATTTCAATTTGTCCAGTAATGATACTTAAACATACTTGAAATTAAACAGTGCAGACGCTAATCATAGAGGAGTAGGTGTACAGAACCTTTGCATGAGCAATGCTACACAAAATCATTAAAAATTCACATTTATATAACACTTTCCACCTGTAAGGGATCCCCAAGCCAGATCCCTGTAAGGGATCCCCAAGCAACACTTTGCGTTCCCGCAATGCAAAGCATCTCCTCAATATTAACAAGCCTTGCAGCACTCTGCGAGGACAGAGTACCGCTCTGGCTGGCAACAAACAGAAGGGCTTCAAAACAGAAGTTTGTACAGACTGCCCTGATCCAGCAAAGGTTTCTATGTAGTAAAGGTATATGCTTAAGTTGGCTTTAATGGACTTAAGCACAACCTCAGACACATTGTGCTGAAAACATGCATGTGGTGCCCAGGGACCCAGACAAAACGGTGAGTAGCAGAGAAGAATGTGGTGACCACTTCCCTGTGAAGCCAAATCCTCCCAGGCCTTCACTTATGGTAACTACTTCAGATTAGGTGCAAGACAACCTAATAAAAGATTTTATTCATGCCTTGTGTGTTACAAAAATAACTAAAAATTCCCTAATCCATGACCTTTTCTGTTTCATTAATTACCACATCTTTGGCATGTCTTACAATTCAGATTTTCTTCTCTGCACACTTTGCAATTTTCCAACTAACAATTTTTCCAGTTGATGTGTTCTAGGAAGAGAATACATTCTAAATCAAGAATAATCTTCCAAATTTTTGTGTGCTGAATTCTCTTACCTAATTAGCACTCAGTGTAACACAAAGAGCGCATCAACTTAAGCGGTGAGAGAACCTGCTACCCCAGGGCTACCTAATGGGTGCAGCAGGTTGTTCCCATCTCAGGTTTTTTGCCACAATGAGCAGAGTGAGAGTTCACCTGTTTACATAAAAATATTCCCAAACTGTGTTGTTCTCTATAAGGTGACAAGAAAAACTAATTAAAGGCACTATGGAAACCCCTTGTGTCCATAATGATGTTGGGTTTTTTTTCCCAAACAAGATGATCATGGAAAAATGCATGTACATACAAAAAAGAATTTCACATTAACTGCCCATTACAACCCCAAAACATTTCCAAGCTGAAGCCCGAAAATCATATTGACTTGTGGCTAACACTGTAGCCATTGAATTTCGCTCTCTCGGGCATTAATGCAACACTGGTCCTTTTTCACCATCTTGTTGTAGGGGACACAGCGGATTCTGCCTATGGCTTTAGCTGGAATATTTCTTTTTCTCCTGTGTTAATACTAAAGGATCATATTAAGATGTCTAGAAGATTTTAGCAGACGGAAAAATGATTATCCTTGTCTTTTAAGAAATGGAGAGCAGGGCCTGTGAATCAAGTCTATAAATGTCCATCAGACCCTAAGCCGAGAACCATAAAACCTTCCTGCTTCTCTCTAAGCCCCATCCTGACAGCTAACCGTGCCACAAAGTGTAATGGTTATTTCAGCCTAAGGATTTCTTTGCTTTTCCTTTTTCCTTAACAAAAGATGGCAGCTTGTGGTTAATTTTTCACATGCAACCAGACCTAGCTGAAGTCAGAAGAAGAGGAACAACAATATTCTGTATTTATACTGCCTGTTATTAAGTGCTGGTTTCCAGATTTGTTTAAATGCCAGTTATCAGGATTCAATTTACCCCCTCCGATGGGGATGTCTGGTATCATTCTGAGACTAATAACTGCAATATATTATGTTAATTGAGCACTAATAAGCTGCACAGTGCTTTTGCTTCCAATCAGGAATGAAAGAGTTTGTTTTGTTTTGAAATATTGAGCGCAGTAATCACCTGTCTATACGTGCACCAAAGATCTAAACCTCCCCAAGATCAGACACCAGAACAGATCACRGGGGATTTCAGAGGGCACTAGACAGTCCCCGAAGATGCAGTTTCTATTAACATGCTCCTCCTCCTTAAATGCCGAGGCCCATTTGGGAAGGCAGGAAGTCCCCCATGAGGAGAGCCTTTCATTGACACGGCCTCCCCTGTCAGCAGCCTCCAATGTAATGAACTGCAAGTCTGTTGTCCCACATATCATCAATCTTGAAGACGAGGAGGCTCCAACAGTGAATTTCGCTTCTGATTAACTCTCCACAGAATTGTATTTCATGCAATTAGTGTCAGATGCTGCTGGCRCATTTTGATCATTTCATTTATTTACAGCATAAGAAATGATCACAATCTCAAATACAARGAACCTTTTGCACTCACTGAATTTGTGGCAGAAAGCCCACGATACAGGCGTGAGAAGACCCTCAGCTATTAAGAAATGGCTATAACAGTTACTTGATTTATTATTTTTCCTCCTAGCTAGACTGTGGACAATGATCTCTAAACTTGAGCAAGAATAATCCCCTCACCCTATGTCCTAAAACATGAACGTTGATGATTACRTGCATTTCTATCAGAAGAGATTTTGAGTGTAAACTGTCTATATTTCTCATTTTGACAAGATAAAAATGAAAAAGTGCTTCTTCAGTATGAATGTTGTTTAAAAAAAATGTTACTGAAGCAGAGCACGTTAATAAGCCTCAGTTATCTGCAGTTTTAATAAAGGCAGAGCTACCTGCAAGGGAGTTCTTATTTCTTCTTCCATTGACTGGAATTCTTGGTCAAAAGTAGATGATCCCGGATGGGCAATCTCCGCTCCTGTGTGTGTGTCTTTCCTTTGGCAGACTCCCACTGCAGGTCTGCCACTAGTATTCAATGGGCAGAGGGCCCCGACAGCTCAAGCATATCTTCATGCCAGGAAGAGGCAGAAAGGGACAGCAAGATGTCTCTGAGAGATATGATGCCCAGTAAAAGCACAGGCTTCTTTACAGTGATATTTCTAACATTTGTTAAAGCCTACAAGGACTTTGGTTCATTGTTTCCTTCAGTTGCAAGATGACTAACACAATGCTATGAGGCTCCAATTAAAACTGTACCAGTCCTTGATGCAAATTTCTTTAATGTGTTCACTCCCAGTGACAGGCCTGCTGCAAATTCATACCTATCATCTTGCAATTAGACCAAAGGCTCATTCCTCACTCCCTGATATAAATATTAAATAGCGCCTACCAGCAACAAGATCTAAAGAAAACGCTCTTTTCACTCCTCTCTCACAGACCTACTGCCACTCACTTGGAGATGAGAGATGTTAGCAGTTCAGCTTTATGTATTTAACATTCCTGTGCAGGGTCTCTAGAACAGTAAACAACCCCAGTGCCATGCAGTGCCACACTGCTACCACCAAGTGCTGTGGATGTGCCAAATATACCACTTACTTATGAACAACTGGGGAGCAGTCACAGCGCAGGTGCACCCCATGCTTCCTAAAGCATCTCCTCCATGCAGCATACCTGGCAGGCCACAGCACATGGATATGGCATTAGACACTTCCCAGAAACATCCCTTTAGGTGCACATGGCTGTGCACAGAAGGGAGCACATAGGAGAACCCAGGTTAGGATATATAACAATTTAGGCTATGTGCCACATAAATATGGAARCTGCACAGCTTGTGCAGTGGAGAAACTGGAGTTAAATGGGAAGAGAAGTGCACACAAATCCCATCAAAATCTTCTCTTGCTCCAGTAAGCTGTGATACAGTATGGATGCYGGCTAGCTCATGCAACATCCAAGCAAAGCCAGCATATTTCTTGCTGAGTYGGGATTGTACAAGTACCTTGCTTGCAGGAACACGCATTACTTCTCCACTGCATGAATCTAACTGCTTATTTATTATCTAAGTTATACTGGGCACCAGGGATGATGCATCATGCCCAACAGTTAACACTTCTTATCTGCTAGCCAGATATTAGCAGGACAAGYTGCCAGGAATATAACCTAATCTATGATACACCACACTCATTTGGGAGATGCCATCAATTTACAGAGAGGGAAGTAATTGTATTTAGTCAGTAGCACTGCTTCTAACTGATGAGGTAAAGTTACTTTTTAAGCTCTAGTTGTAAAGAAAGTTTCAACCAAAATTAAAAAGTGTTTCCTCTCACCATGCACAAAAATAAACAAAAGTTTTGCCAAATACATGGAATTAGATATGTGCTTATTGGAATGTGCTGCGAGGGCACAGAGCCATCAGATCAAAGCCATCAGATTGACATATATTGATAAAGTCCCTTTTTGTTCCTATCYGTGGAAACGGTTAACAGATGTTTTAGGCACGGGGCTGAACCTGTAAACGATGAGGCAGATTAAAGCTGGACTCGTCCTGAAGAGCACAAGAAACATGATGCCGGAGAGGAGCTTTCCCAGCACAGTTAATGGAGGTGCTGGACCGCTGGCCAGCCCAAGCCCACCGCCACAGGGGCCAGACGTCAGAAACCCTGTGAGGGTGAAGAGCCTCAAAGGACAACTCCAATCGCCCCTGCACCCACTCCCAACTTCGGCTTTATGTTTAAATAAGGAAGAGTGTGAAAAAAGCAACAAAGGGTTTACCTTTAAAATTCACTGAAAACTGATTTTTTTCCTTTTTAAAGGATAGTCAACATAAAAAATAAAATAAAATAAAAAAGCCTGAAAGAGTATTTCACAATTCTATCTAATCAGTTTCTACTGTGCTACCAAAAGCACAGAGTGCAGACATCACACACTGGATCTCTCCAAATGTAAACTCCTGTTAGAGGTATGACATTTTACTCAGGTCCACATAATAGGAAAATTTGCAAGATAACAGTAGTACTTCTAAAAAAAATGTATAGCTGAAAGAAGGATTAAATGAATTTAACTGAATTTTTATTTGCAGAGCACTTACAGCTGGAGGCCCTTATGAAACAGGCAGTCAGCACACATTTACTCTGCAAACATATAAGAGCAGCCTGACACGGAGCTGGCAAATCTTTACAGAAGCAGCTAGAGAAAGGAGGACAAGGCACAGGGCAGCAGTGCCAGCTGCCCCATCCCAGAGAAGTGGAAGGCAGAACAGAACAGGGACTTCTGCCACTAGCTGCAAATATCCCCCCATCCCTCCTGATCTTGTTGCTTTTGCAAGTGAATTCTCTGTTTGATAAAGCTGTTTGATAAAGCTGTTTGATAAAGCTGTTTGATAAAAAGTCCTAGCGAAAGAAGCCCCCAAAGGGCACTTAAAAGAGAGGCCCCGTGTTTGCCTTACCCTTCGCCAAGTATCCCCTCTGTTGGGACCATGGGGACAGTCTTTGCAGACTTGTGCAGGGGGCAGCAGCAGCAGCAGCACCGCTCTACTCCTTCCACGCGAGGCAATGGGCAGGTACTAAGTTTTCTCCTCAGAGAACAGGGCTGGGTGCAAGTCTGACATTCTTCTGTTAGTTTCCAATCAAACTCAATTAACTTGATTAATTTTTCAATTAAATTTTCAGTGCAAGACAAATGGCAAGGAAAAGGCTGGAACCATAACATGAATGAGAATAGAAAAAACACATTACTCCTCCTCCTCCAACCCAAGTCTCAAGATTATTTGCTCTCAAGTTAAAATAATTTTTAAAAACATTAGCTTGCTTGAAGAAAATCACTAAACATTTTCCTCTGTGGCTGTTTAAATTGAAAAATCTGACCCCCTTTTCTCACCATAGCCAGGTACAATTAAGCAAAGCAACTTACTTGCCTAAAAGGAACTGCTGTCATATTTGGCTAACTTCCATCAATTGTAGATATTTTGAAAATACCATGAGCTTAAATTTAATCATTAAATTATTAAAGTTGAAGGAAGAAGTTACATATCCTCTTATAGCCAAAGCATGTAATGTAATTCTAATTTGGACTAAATCTTTGGGGAAAATCTGACAGGTAATAAATGTACAAAGAGACAACTTCATAAGCAAAGACTTTTCTTTTGTCTCATGATGGCTTCCTTGAAGTCAAAAGAGAGGCTAATTCACTAACAATTTAGTGCATGTGCCTGTATATTTTTGCCTATTATGCAGATTTCTGGAAGACAGAGAAAGAAGAAAAGCTTTACATTTTTTCCACAATCTCCATAAATTAGAGTCAGAAAAAAAAAAAAAAAAAAGCTAAGCAGTAATGAGGCAGATAAATTTTAAGTCTTAAATAATAATTCATGTTTATATTATCATCATTTCACTGTTGCTTTATCTTTTTTTTAGGCTGATGATTTAATGAACTTCGCAAGCAAAACCAACCAAACCAATATGAGTGAGCTTCAGTGCAGGAGAGACATGGTCTCTAGAATCATTTTCAAAATCGTTATTAAATTGTATTAAGGCTTTTAAAAAAAGGTAACAACATAAAAGATATTTTTTATTATTATTGTAAATTGGTTTTAATTCTCTTACCATCTAAACCACGGTACATGTGGAAGTTGTACCTGCAGTTCAATGAAAAACAAATGCCAGGAGTCTCAGCCAGTGAACACTGCTCGTTAGGCTCCCRGTGCGAACCCTTCCAGGATGGCGCCCCACACGAGGGTGACGCTGGGCCAGGCGCGACTGATGCAGAGATGATGCGGCTGCTTCAAGAGACCTTGCGAGACGGTCAGAAGTTGGACAAGATTTCATCTCTCGGTGCAAAAACTAAGCTACGGCGCTGAGAGAAAATGCCTCACTTCCACCTCTGCTTGTCTAAGGCTGGCTACCATARCCATTAGGAAAAATCATCCTCTCTGCAGCTCATACTCAACATCAACATCCTCATAATCTCTGATATTAATTGCATCTGGTGCTTTGCTCCCTCTATTATCAAAGCACCTATGAGCATTTCTTCCCTTGCTGAATACAGTGAACTGCACTTCTCTTCCACCTGGGTATAGGACAGTCAGTGCAGCAAGAGTTAAGAAGCTTTTTGTCTTTCTCATCTCAGGTCCCTTATAAAGACAAGTGCACCAATTCTCCCAGGATTCCTGCAATGCTGTTAGACAGCTCTACTGCATTGTGTCAGACTTGGGGGAAAAAAAAAAAAAAAAGAAAGAAAAAGAGGTAAAAAAATCATAGCCTTTAAAAGTGGTTTTGATTTTGATGCTTAGATGTTCTGAATTGCCTCTGGAGACTGTTTTGTCTATACAGAGGACCTAAGTTCCTGGCAGAGGTACTCAGATCAAATGCCTAAGGTGGAAAACAGGTATCCCCCATTGGAGATTGATTTTCAAAGGTGCTGCCCAGCAGTGTAGAACTTTATCCAGGTGACATAGTTAAATGAATCAGGAACAGGGAGCCCGTATTTACACAGGCACATCTAAACTATGTTGTCTGGGAATTTTTCCCAGCTCCTGGCCTGGATGTATACTCTGGCCACATCCCAACCTAATGTCRAGTCAGATGCTAACTGCCATCACCCTCCACCACATTCTGGTTTCAACTGGGGGGAAAACCTTAGCAGCTCTGGAAAACCTGAGCTACAGCATCCTCCAGCACACTGAGGGACCAATGCTGCAGGCCACCGCCAATGTACAGAATAGAAAGTTCATCTAAGAAACTGCAAACCAGATTCATTACACAACAAAACACAAGTTTAAGCTTTTTGATGACCAGTTAGCTCTGTTGCATCTTTGAAACCCCRTTGTTTAGAATGCACATTATTATTTTTCACTACTAATGCCAGTCAGCCTTACTTAAGCATCACATTTTTTGTATCTGTTGGAGGCTGCAGTTTTCTCTTCATACTCTGAAGCAACTAGGCAAGCCTAGTTTGCCTAGAAACTAGGCAAAGTTTTGCTGCGCTGGGAAGGAGCCTGGAGGGCACCTCTGGTTTTCAGGCCATTCTTGGTGTGTGCTGAAGATGTGGCTGGTGCCAGGGGAGGACATGGTCCATAACGAACCCTACCACTGCCCGTTACAAGGTCAGCCGTTTGTCTCAGCAGTCAATACCTTCCTGGCAGCTCAGGTGCCCGTCCCTAGTGTGTTGGTAATGAGCAAGGGTTCTGCTAGCAGCTCTTCTCTGCTGCCAGCCTCATTCACAAAAGCTTTCCTGTATCATAAGCTTAATGGATAAAGCGATCAATATATAYAAAATCAGATGCTGCCCAACTTATTTCCTTTCCTAAGTAGGGTTTGAATCTTATATTTTCAGCTGACATGTCCAGAATAAGAAAAAGAAAAAGACAAAACGGATATTTATGACCTGCCATAACACTTCTGACGTCATTAAGAAATGTGGGTAATTTCTTGAATCCAAGTTACTGCCTGGCAAAAAGAATCTCACTGGTGATAACTGCTCTGATGCTTTAGCGCTTTAGGGACATGAGACAGCCTCTGAAACCAGGATTTCAGATGTGTTCTCACCATATACGGAATCAGTGAAACACGAATCAAGAATTAAGAGTTCTAACAGAAATGCCTGTAAGTATCTGTTACGAAAGAAAACAGCTGAAGAATTACATACATTTATCTTCTGTAGAAGTTCTCCTAAGGCCTAATACTAGTAAAATAATACTACCAAAAACAGAAAAGGAACTTAAAGACAGACTTTCCTTGTTAGTTTTTTGGTTATCCTAATTAACCTGTCCCAGGGAGGCAGAATACRTTTACAGATACATATGTTTTAATGCACCGTCTCCCCATGCCTTATTTCACTGAGAACACACTCCACACAACAGAAAAATACTGAAAAGGCGAGATGAGCTCAAGACTGTCAGGCTCCCAAAAACCCTCCAGAGCACCACAAGCGTATGGGACCACACTGCTGTTTTTCCATATCGCACCGTAAGTGCCCAGCAGATCTTGCAGTCTCAGCCTGTCGCCACAGAAACGCAGGGCTAACAAACCATTTGTATACTCACACTCAAAAGATTCCTTCCCCAGTGTTTTCAGTCTGCTTCCTGCAACATGCATCAATATTACGAGCACCAGGGGACAATGAGCAGTCCAATTTTCTGTCTCATGCAAAAATGTAATGAACATTTACAGGATCCTGCACTGAGGAGAAATCAGGGAAGAATCGACGTTGTGGGATGGATGGAGCACTGGGCTCCCTCCTGCTCCCAGCCCAGCTATGGCACCGCTCTGCACATTTTGGCGAGCTCTTCTCCCCCTCCGTGGTTCTCTCTATCCTTAAAGCTTTTGTTTGTCATCTCCATTTAAGCTGGAAGCTTTTCATGACAGAAACTGTTTATGACAGAATGGTGCTCCAATCCCAAGRCCAAAAATAACCAACATATGTTCACCAGTTATGAGACAAGCTGGTCTGCRTTTTTAAAGCTCTTCCTTGCTTGGACTTATACTGGCTACGCACCTGATGCTGAGCAGACCCAATACCTCGCAGCGAAGCTGCTATTATGGAGGGAGCTCGTCCCCGCCGCGGCGGCATCCCTGACACCGCCGTACGAGCACAGCAGGGCARCGATGAGGAGGGAGCTGCGTTAACGCGGACAGCACAAGAGTTTTAACCTTACTGATTTATGGGACACTAACTGCTTCGCAAGCCAGTAATGACTTCCCATGGAGATCATCACAGACACTGTTTATCAGTCTGCTTTGAACAAGTCCCATTAATAAATAGGCAGCTGTAATGTTTATTGAGAAACCCGCAAGCCACGTGACAGAGCCGAATGTTGCAGCTTCAGTTCCCCTGCACGGTTTAAGAGAAAGGGGAACTCTGTGACAGAGATATTCCCAGGACAGCAATATTAATTATAAAAAAGAGAGATATGCAGGTAGATCTGCACAGCCTGTGCACTCTGCTTTGCTTAGATTTCTTGCTATGTGACCACGTTTTATGCTTATCTTTCTGTGCACTGATCTCGGAACCCAGATTTTACCTCCTTATCTTCTCTTTGTCCATCTAAGGTATAAGAAAGATTTACGGCATGTTACACACGGTGAACCTGTGAAGAAGGAGTTACCATGGCAACGCAGGAGTGCTTGACTGTACACATGCAAGTTACTGAAGCAGAGGAAGGCCAAGACACCCAGCCAACTTCAAAGCTGCTCTCCAACCCTATTGTAATGCTCTACAATAATCAAAATACTACCAACCAAGCAAATATATTTAATATAGCTTTAAAAATCATTTAAGGAAACCTAGTCCTCTGGGTCACTCCCTGTGAAACACTTGAGACACGCTGCAGAAATAGAGGTTTCCATGTTTCAAACATACACAGGAGAAGCAGCGTCTCAAGGCCCTGACCGCACTCCCCAAAGGAGAAGCGTGTCCAAGCGCACCAGGTCACTGCCCAGCACCTTGGCAGTTCAGCGCTACAGTTCAATGATACAAATATTAAGATGCTTCCTAGTCTGCCTCTTACACGTTTTTCTCCTGAATCACGAACCCTGACTCACAACAATGAACCACAGTTGTATTTCCTGCACATATAAAAGCCAATGCTGCAGTTTCAGCAACCCAGAAGCCCCCTTTGCCCTACCATTTATCACAGGCTTTCTGCTCACATATGGAGGCTCAGTGCCCTTCTACTCTGCTCCAAAGTTCACCATTCCCCAGCAATCTGCACCTTAAATCAGGGTGCTCCTCAGCTTTCACTGACAGCAGCCACCAACAGATACCTTGAGGTCAGCCTTTTCCCACCAACACACGGGTCCCTTCGTGCCTCTACTCTTAGTCATGGGCTATGCAGAGAGAAAAGGAGTGCGGAACGGGGGTCCCAACAGCACCACGGGGCACAGGCTGCTCTCGGCAATTACCATATTTCTGCCAAGGGCCTGCAGTGCCTAGGGCTCCCACTGTGCAGTCAGTCMAACACAAATGAACACTTCTGCACCAAGGAAAGTTTTCAGGGAAAGMTGGATAAAATGGCAAGCCTACAGATAGTGAAACAGCACAGCCAGTTCTCTTTCTCTGTCCCTTTTTGATGTGGGAAACAGACAAAAATCTTGTCTACAGATATGTTACACAGCTACAAAGGTGAAGACCCAAATACAGAAATTTGGGCCAAGTAGCTTATCAGCTGGTAGGACAGGCCTAGTCCTTCCGATGGCCCCATAACCTGTTGCTGCTTTTCCTTTCCCTCTTGGGGTGCATTTTCCAGGCACTGGAAGCCCTGCAAGGGAGCTCCCCAACACACGCACCCTCGTGTGCCCGAGCGGTCGCCCAGCCAGCTCCTCCAAGTTCTGCGCTTGTCCTGAACTCCCTTCCACGTGAAATCACTAAGTCGTTTTTTATTATTAGCAAGGGCTGAATTTCCTGTGGTGCTGGTAGTGCAGAAACACAATCTCTGTTTCACAATATTGAAACCACATTTTCCAATCAAAATGGGGTAGAGATGCAGAGCAGCACTTGGATACACATGCGTTGTCCGAAAGACAACTGAACCTCAAAAAGTCACAGATAAACATGACTGCACTGATAGATTACAAATAAATAAATAACCTTAATTTTTTTTGMGGGTTTACTATATAAATAATGTGAATACAACAAATATATAGTTTTCTAAAATTAATAGCAAGATGACTGTCTGGTTTTGCATCTACTGCAGCGCTCCTGGCTGGGAGGCACCATAACACACTGTATTCTGCTGGGAGCAATTCAGGGACTTGCTTTTCCAGTTATCCAAAGAAACTGATGCTGTTCTCAATGAACCTGGAATAATACTATTTTTTTAATGGCAGGCCCACTGCTGATCTCACTAAAACCAGTATCAAAGTAGAGCCATTCCTTTTTATTGGGGAACTCCATTTCTATTTTATTTGGGCAGGCAGCATGATCTCATAGGCAAGGCATCAGGTCTGGCTTATGTTCCCTGCCATGCCACGTGATCACAGACAAAACATGCAAGTGCTCTGTGCCTTTTAATTTTTTTTTTTTTATCATCTGTTGTATGCTGGAAATCATCATTATTCACTGTTGCTAAGTGCTCTGAGATCAATAAATGATAAACCCTAAATAAATATTGCTACCAAAGGGCGTGACTTCTATAGATTGGAATGATATGAACCAGGGATAACCCCAGGGACACTGATATTACTGCAAAATCAAGTCTCAAGCTGAATTAGTAGCAAAGTTTTTGAGAACACATGACCCAGCAAAAGCAAAGTACAGTAGGGTGATCAGCTGGCACATGAACGATGCAATGGTGCAACAGACTATGATGTAGAAGACAAAGTGCTACAGAATAAAAAAGTGAGTTCATCCTACTTTGTTCACAGGGTGACAGTTTTTCCTTCCTTTTAGTACAGCATTCTCTGTCAGATGTATTCAATGACTTCTTCCAAATTAAATTTTGTCTTGACCTTACAGAATCTTCCTTTCCTCCCCTAATTTCGTGCTCTGCGTAGAACTGTAAGTCTCATTCATGTAGAACAAGATCAACTCTTTTGGGCTTGGTGCTCTGCTCCCTTAGCGACTGCAGATTGTAAAGCAAGGAGGCTCACAGTGCTTCACAAAATATTTCAAGTTTTAGTTCATGCTTTTATTCTTTTGTATTTCATTCATTTTTTCCTTTTTAATGGAATTCTACACCATAGAATTGGTACTTGGGCTCTAAAAGAAAATGATTCAATGTGCAACCCCACCATCCCAAAAATAGCACCTACAAATGATCGCTCACCCTCTGTCAACTCTTTAATCTGCATCATAGAAGACAGACAGAAATTGAATGAATACTCCTGACTATACCTAGAATCTACTTTCATCCTCAGAGTGGCATCACAGTGTCTATTATTAGTATCAAAACTGCCAGCTCCGCAGCACACTGGTGCTCTGAACACTTAACAGATAAAAGACAGGTAGAAGTACTTCTATGCCAAGATTAGCAGTTCATGGGCACACTAATAAAGTCTAACAAGAAAAATACTGCAGGGAACAGACAACTCCACAGAGATCAGTTTGAAAAGCTAAGAAAAAGTCACTCTAYTTGAACATTTGTTCTAAGAAAGTGTCTCAGAGAATCTGGTCACTAGTACGCACCAAGTGTCTCCTCAGCAGATGAAGACCTTGMAAGTTGAGGGAAAATTAGCAGGTTTAGGATTTGCAAATATCTTAAGCCACAATGTTTATTATTCRAATTACAGCAGTGACAGGGAATTCAAGTTGCAATTCTTTATTTTTGACATATGCAAAGGCTTTTGTCCATTCTAAAAGCCAGTCTGCCTATTTCTGTCAAAGCATAATGGCAAGATCCATATTGCAATATCTGTACACCAGCTCAGTCCCATTCTGTATTTCTATTTAAAAGCTGCAGAGGTCTCTGAGACCAGCGACAGCTCTTCCTGCCTTTCTGGAAAGAAAAAGACAATTGAGAGTTACAAAGCAGCCGTGTCTTCCACCTGCACCAACCTCAAACAAGACTGAGACACATGAACGAGGCAAGGAAATTTCCAGGTCTACAGCATGAGTCAGCACAAGGTCTGCAAGCCAGAGCAGTGTGAAATGCATCAATACACTCAGCTTGGAGAAAACSAGGTCTCTGCCTCTCAGATGTCTACCTCGCTTGCTGCCAGCCTAAACACAGCAGAGATTAAAATACCCTTTTGGTGCACAGGGGATTATAACCCTCCTGCTTTTCTATTTTGGGCAGCAAGTTCACCCTTCCAGATGGAAGAAATGAGCTCCTGGAAGGCTGCACTTACATAGTCAGGTAGCACAAGGGACAAGGAATATAAAGGGAAGTTGTTCTGCTTCATTTGGGGGGGAGAAAAAAAAAAAAAACCTCAAAATCATTTTCATCCTGTCATTGTCAATTCTAGCCTATAATCAAAAATAAATAAAGCCTACTTAATAAAATCAGAATGTGCAAGTATGTTCCCATAACCAAAAATGATTGAGCAGCTATAGCCTAGCAATTTACTGCCCATTGACTGAGATGCAATAACCGTGCATGAACTTTTAGCCATTTTAGTAGTGGCTACAAACTTGCTTCAGGGTTACCTGTAGCTGCTTCACAGRGTTTAAACCCATCACATTAGTGACTAGGGTAAGACAGGTGCACACAAACAGAGAATTAGTATGTTTTGCCCAATAAACTTGTTAATCCACAGCTATTCAGGTACCTCCAAACATACCAATATACCATTACTCTATAAGATCAAAGACCAGCCAGCTTATAGTGATACCAGCTCCAAGACATTCAATTAAAACCAGTGCTTGTTCAAAAAGAAATGAGACTGCCAATCACACATAGAAGAAAAAACTTTGCAGAGAGCTGCCTTGTAGGATACATAGCCTAATCAGACATGAAACTGGTGGAATTACAGATTTGTATCAATCACAGTTCTTTAGGTTTCTTTTAAACACGTTCATCTAAAAAATTGGAAGCAAATCATGTTTCTGCATATGTTTTCAGAAACAAATGGTCTACTTTGTATTACTTAATGTTCCTGTATGCAAATCTATATGTTAATCATTTCTGAATCACTCCCTGGATTATTGTACATATAACAAATATTTGTAGGYTGAACACTTCATAATGCATTATGAGAGTCAGGACCCATAGGGAATGGACACCAGTGACCAGTTATAGCTGATCATCCTTGGTCACTGCAAGGGCAAATTCACCAACAGAAAGTAAGAAAAAGGCAATACCAGAAGGTTACAAAGACCCTCAGAAATGTGTTTAGTTGCCATTAGGAGATGGCAGAGCCTTCACTCCTCCCGCCCATGTGGAGAAAGAGCTTCCAACAAACTTCAGTAAACTTTTCTGCAGGCTCCTAGCAGATGCACCTGGAAAGTGGGCAGGAGAGAAATCTGTTTTTTCAACACCTGTCTGGGAAGGAGGATCTGCTCCTGCTGGAGGGGAGAAATCCACCCCGCCGAGGGAAGAGCCTGGAACAAGGGGCTCCCCTTTGCTGCRTCGCTTGCAGGCGCGCGGCCGCTCCGCTGGCCGCCCTCGGTCRCCAGAGCAGCGGGCGGCTCTTCCCAGTGCTGTCAGGCCACACACTCGGCTCTGCACTTATAGTGATTTTTCCATCATGGTTAATTTGTAGATTATCCAACTGCATTTGATCAAGACAGAGAGAGGAAACTAATGATAGCACTTAGGAGCACTAATTGCAAATTACTCTTAAATAATACATCAGCCCTCTCTTAATTATGGCATCTTTCGCTCTCCTCAGGAAAATGCAACATCTGCTAATGTATTTTTCCAGTTATTAGTATTAAGGCCCAAGGAAAGGTTAGAGCAGAGCCGCTCCTGCATCTTGACCTGTTCTCAGCCCAAGTTTCCCCACATGTCCCTAAAGCTTCTTCTTCCTTTCCGACTTATGGATTCCTTTTCACAATGCATTTCTTGAACGAAGGCTTCCCCTCTTTCCTCACCAGCTGCTAACACCCCTTTCTGAAAGAACCCTATTGCTCAAAAAGTGTCCAAGTCTTCCATCTCCCTCTCCCTTGCATTTCCAAAGGTCATCAAAGCTGAAACGCTTCAATGTTTAAAGAAATAATCTTTCTAGTCATGTTACTGCATCAAAATCCTTGCTGCCATATTCACTATTTWATCTGTCATTTCCTTCAGTACTAGTACAACAGGCTGAAAGATGTTGAAAGATGTTTCACTGCATCCCTAGGCTGGGTCCAAATCCTGTTCCACTTCCCAATCGGCTGAGTTTTCAGGGGGATCTGAGCTCTTCCATTCCCACACGTCAAATATGGGAACAGTCATGCCAAATTCTGAGCATTCGCATTGCCTGCAGCCTCTGACATTGAAAATCACCCACAAGACACAAGAGCTTCTGCACACAAAGCAAACAAGCACGTCTGAGAAACGTTGGATGAAGGTGATTTTGTGAGGACTGCATATCCCACAGCTGGAGTTGGAACCTGAGCACTACTGCTCCCTGGGAGCAGGGCGCAAGACAAATCCTAATTTTATTTTTTAAACAACTCTGGAAATGGGCAACCCAATACAATTGCTCAGGACCTCAAAGTCGTTTATCTCATCTGTAGGCCCATGGAGACACTGTTGGGTTAATAACCTAAAAGAGCACTCTCRCACCAGCCCCTTCATCGCGTATCTCTATCTAACAGTTACAGGCGTGAGATTATTGCTCTGGGTGACTAGTTTTCCTCAGCTCAGAGAAAACCAACAATTGATAATGAAAAGAAAGGAGAAATAAAAAGACCTCAACTTCCATGAAAATCAGCATRAATCTCTCTCTAAAGAGATTTTCCAGTCTGGACTTCACAGAACGCGTATCATCCTCTGACAGACAAAAGCAAAGACTTGCCTTTAGGTCTTCAGATGTTTTGGTCTGCAAATCTGTTGGCTGTAATGGAACCTAGAGTTGAATAAGGATGATTTCTATTTGCAAGAAATTTTTGTTTCTTTATTCTTCTTTCTGCTCCCCATTGGACTCAAAACCTTTTCCAATTTTACAGGAAAGACACAGRAGTCAAAATATGTATATATATATTTATATAAATATATATATTTCCAGGTAGAAAAGGTGGGGCTTTGGTTGGAAACGTGCTTTCTTCTCCTTTTCAGAAACAATCAGAGTCTACATTGGTTCCCAAATCCTTCCTTTAGAAAACATCTCTGAAACCAATGTGTCACCACAAAATGTTTCAGCCTCAAGGTACATGTCTGTTGAAAAGCGACAGTAAAAACCCTCCCCACAGGCACTGACAGCATCACACCCCCATCAGAAGCCACCTCCTTTGCCATGGCCACATGCCACATCAGCCACAGAGATCACCTGCTTGTGCCTTCCCCCTGGAAGGCAAAACAGGAACCTGCCCTCCTGGTGCAAACTTCATGATAGCAGAAAACCTGGCAGATTTTCAACCCCTCAACTACCTACCTTCAAATGCTTGCAACTTTAAGCAGTTTTCCTTGGCAGTACAAGAGACCAGCTAAAGCCCTGGGAGCCCTGCCTGGCTGCGGGTTATTTGCCTGGAAGCCTTTAGACAAACGTTTGGGATAGACTGTCTTTGCACCCGCTCAGCCCCATCTAACAGYCACTCGGCTGCTTCTCCGGCAGCGCCATCCGTGCTGCTTCCGGCCTCGTCCCCTGCAGCCGCCGGCCCACACAGCGCTGCTTGCACTGGGACCCCACAGGCCCGGTGCTCCTCAGGAGCACATTAACAGCCAGGCCGCAGGACATCTCAACTGCCCTTGCAGCTCTTTCCACGGGACTTCCACTTGTTGCGGGCATGGCTTTTAACTGTGGCAGATCTAATGTGGAGTCTCTTCACCCTGTAGCATCCRGGTAAAAATTCATAATTTGCCTTTCTTCCCCACAGCCACAACAGCTGAGGGGACAAGGCTCTTCTTAAGAGCATTTGGCACAAGTAGGTTTATTAATTCAGTGCTGTGATTTTATAGCTTCATTTACTTCTGCCAATTTTATGTTTTGAGGGGTGGAGAAAGCATGAATGAGCAACAACTTYGGTGGAGCTCAGCAGAGAGAGAACAAGTGCATCAGTCCCCCCACCACCCCTGCAGGCCGAGGCATTGCAGCTGACAAGGACTCTGCCAGAAAGAGGAAACCAGAAGCATCCCTGTAGCTGCCAGACCACTTCACCTATCTCAGAAAAATATGTTTTTTCCCTACGCTACAACCTCACTAACCCTTGGAAGGCAGGACACAAACTTTCCCCTTCAGTTAAAATTTGGTGAGGGGGGAAAACAACAGGTTTATTCCTCTACAGACAAATTGTAGCAAATGCATTTTTTCCTATCTATGTAAGAGGACAAGAAAAATCAATGTCGCAGCTAATACACCCTTTCACAGGAGCAAAGTAATCAGYAGTAAATGTCTGCAGTGCAAAACAATACCTGGCAAACCCACTGTGCTTTAGGGTCAGCAGAGAGATGTCGTTCCTTCCTACACAAAATCATTAACACTGACGCCACAGATAGGCTACTCGTAATGCTGGGTAAATATCCCAGAAAGATTAATAATATTTTCATTGAACTCTCTATTTAAAGCCTTAGAGAAGCACCATTCCATCCCTAAGCTAAGATAATATGGTCCACGTGTGAAAACAATAAAATAATAAAAGCAACATGGATAAGCTTTCAATGGAAAAAGCTTTACCCAAGGAAAAGTTTCTACATCAAAGCAGGCAGATAATCTGACGATATTTTCCTCTACAAAACTTGATAAAGTTATTTAGTGATTTAAACAAGATACAATATTAGAATTTTTATTAGTCCCTAAGCTACTATAACTAAGCTGCAGGGGAAAATTGCCCATATCTATAATAATATGTGTAATAAGCAGCTCAAACGCTATCAAGTGGGAAGTATTCCCTGCAGCTCTGTTGGACACTAAGAGTTTTTCTCCGCCACTTCTGGCACTTCCATGCCAGTAGTGCAGGTGTGACAGTGACACAGGTATTGCCACTTCAGCTCCAGCGAGCTATGCAGTATTGCAGTTGCAGACTAACCATAAATCTGTTCCCACACTGCTGAACTTCTGGGCAAGCTTCCTACCCCTGCCTTGCACTTGCTCAGCGCTCACGTGGCCTAGCCCATGGGCAACATGCTGCTGAGCAGGGCAATTGCACCCTCCGCAGCTAAGGACAATCCGGCCAAGAAATTTAGCCCTTTATCTGTCTCCTGAGATTTCCAATCCCCCAGCCAATATAACTAATGATGTCCGGGGTAAAAAGCTTTCATCAAGAAGAGAAGTAAGACAGTATAATTTGACAGGACCAGAATTGGTTCTATTAGGRCTACGAACATATTTGCAAAGGGAACATGCTGTCACATAATCCTTTCGGGATGGAAAAGTTCCTGATGCTTCTTTAAGCATATAAGTTACTATCTTGGCTCTTTGCATATATGCATTCTCTGTCATAATTCTATGCATATGTAGGATATTATCTATATTGCAATGAAAAGTGATAGATTTCATTTTTGTTTGGTAACTGCTGCTCAGTATGTTTGCACTACTCAAGAACAGAATCTAATACCAAGATCCCTATGGTGAAAAATACTGATTTTTTTTTTTTTAATCCTTCAAAAGCATTCTTTTGCACAGGGCTCAAATTCCTTCTTCTGCTTCTTTTTCTAATCTCTTGATCCTAATGTTTATGTTATGCTTATCACTGAACTATCTAAATAGCAAAGAAGGTGCAGTGACTTTTTAAAAAGACAAGCTCAGGAGCTCCACTTAGGAGCTCAAAGGTGCACAGAAGACTGCATCACTTATGGGCCCTCTACAAAAAGTTCTGTTTCTCACACCAAAACAGTGTTTTCCCTACAATATAGTCACAGCACTGACAGCAAGTGCAAGGAAGCTTCAGGAATCAGTCTAGAAGCMACATTTAAGGTCTATGGGGAGCAGCACATCAGGAAAGCAAAATTCACTTTCTCACCAGGCAGCCAAAAATATGGCGATGAGTTAAGCTGGGTTTGGGGGTTGTTTCCCTTTGGATGCTGAGCAAACTAATCACACCATCTCTACATTTAGTTTTACCCCCTGCAATTTTATGAACTGAAAGTCAACAATATTGGGAAATTTATTGCTTGCATTTGTTTCTGCTGTGAAGAGAGGYACGTTGATTAAATGACAAAAAAAGAGTATATATTAGTCTGGTAATCACCTAAGAAATCTAGCTAGCCAAAATGATTTAGTAAACCTTACTCAATAAATACTGTGTTGAAATTCAGAACATGAAATAGAAGTTTATACAAGAGACTTGTGTTTCATTCTGATTCATATAATAATTGGTCTAGAATTCACATAATAATTGGCCTGGTTAAATATTTATTTTAATATCTACTTGGTTGAGAATTACACTGGTCTATCTATCTTTATGCAACTATGCAGAAGCTCTCAGAAAATCTTATTCAAGTAGCAGAATGCATTATCTACCTTTCTATTGCATTTCAAAATTGTTTTTTTTTTTTTAATTCCAGCTAAAAATACTACCAAATATTTTATTTCTTACCACCAGTGGGCTATTGATCTTCACAGCTGTTGCTTATGGGTTAAACCAAGAGATGTTTCCAAAAAGAGAGAATGTGATACCATTCTTAAACGCCTCCAAAAGCAGTTCAGTAAAATGAACATTAAAGGAAATCTTTAAGGTAGTTATGGGTTCTGCTGATTCTGATGGCTCTGCTGATTCACAGCATTCTCCAATAAATGTAAGGTTTAGACAAATTATTTGAAAAAATAAAAAAAAAGTCATCCTCTAATAGTTAACAACATATTCTTTCTCTTAAAAGGAATAATTATAATAGCCTGGCTTTTCTCATACTGAAATCAACCAAGCAGCAGATATTATTTTTATCAGAAAGTGAAAGACCAACAACATCTGCACRAAATCAGGCCTACATGTTTTAAATGGCAGGTGATGAGGGACGTCTTTAAAAGTCTTGCTCTTAAAATTGTTTATAGCTCTGACTGAAAAAATCAACTCAAGTTCTGCATTCCACTGTCATTAGTCATATCACAAAGCAGAAGCCASGAGCCACAACTGCACGGGTTCCTTACTGCTACGTGTCAACCAYGTGCTAATGGGCTGTAAGCTGGGAGGGGGCTCAAGGACTTCTACTGTCAGCTMTAGCACTGTTTGATTCACCGAGTTACCTGCTCCTCACCTTTATTTTTCTTCCTCTTCATGAATTAAGGTGGCTTATCTATATTAAGTGTGAAGTTGAGGAATAGAAGGCACCTAGATGCAAGGCATTTCCAAAATATTGCTGTTTATTAATGTAATATGTGCGTGATTGCGCATGCTTTTGTTTAGGAACACAGTGGAGAGCATTTGAAAGAGCTTCAAACCTCATCTCTATCAGAAGAAATAGCATAATACTAAATACAAAAATGACAAGCATATCACAATTCTGCTGGCCTATCTTTGCCAAGAAAGCATCAATAAACCTGCACAGATGCTGAGAATATAACAAAAGGAAGTTATATGTAGTGAAATATAGTTAATAATTTCTCATTTGCTTTTACTACAACTTCTGTCAAGTTTCTTTCAGCAAGCCAGCTAAGAGTATCAGCTAACAGTGATTCGAATTCACAAGCTAAACCCTTCTGTCAGCTCAGGGACGGGCTGTAAGATGTATGAGGCTTGTCTTGCTTCTTCCCTCGCTATTTCTTCGTAACGGGCAGCCAACCTTAATCCTCCAGATCAGGTAACATTATTCACCAAACTAGCTAGAGAGAATGTATCAGTACAGGTGCTCTGGGCTCTCCCCAGTGCTGAGTAATCAAGTCAGGATCCCAATTCTAGTGCAGGTCCTCCTACATGACCTTAAGAAAGGCAGTTTACCTCACCAAGCTTTACCTTTCTGCTAGGAATATAGGTATAGTAGGTGTGCCTGCGTCACAAAGTGGTTTGAAACCCACCAAAAGAAGTCGCTGAGTCTAAAAATACAGAGCCCAGGAATCAGTCACCAGCCTATACCTTATCAWCTCCTCTAGTTTTTAAAATCAACCACAGAAATAATCAAAGCACCACAAATACCTAAGTGCTGAAGCAAGAAGAAACCATCACAATGACAAGAGGTTAAACCTGCCACTTCACACAAGCTGCAGAATTTACCCTGCAGTTTTTCAATGAGGCAAAATATTGTGGTCAGATTAGATCATATATTTCAGAAAGATATTTAATCCTTATTGAAATATCCCAAGCAACTAAGATCTTTCCCCAYTCCTGGGTAAACTGCTGCAATTGCTAATAATCCTGATAACTAATCATCCATCTTTCTTATTTCAGCGTATCCAACTTCAGCTTCTAGATCTCAGTGTGCCTGTTTGCACTAATTAAAAGAATTCCCCAATACATACAATACATACTTCGGTCATACACACAAACCCATTTTTGCTTTTGTCTTGCAAGCCAGAGCACTGTCGGTGGAGCACTCTGTGTTACTGACACAGCACGACCCATCTACAGCCTGTCTGGCCRTACTTCATGGCACCCACCTGCCAGAAAACCCGGACTCCTTGGCTCTACCCCATTCCCAAACAGGGAGAGSCTTTCAGGAGAGAAGTCAGGGTGGCTCCCAGCCTGGGTCAGGGCATTAAGATCCATTATTTAGCACCAAAGAGAATCTAGATATATAGTCTGGACACCTTCTGTCCCCTACATTTCTGGTTCAGTGTTTTACGAAGCAAAAAAAGCCATAAAAACAGATTAATTGATAGACAACAAGCCCAGATATCCCCCTCTCTATTCATCATCAGATCTTAACCCAAACTCAGCTGCTCCTGAAACCTGCCAAGACCATAATTACTCACCTATAACTCAATAGCTCAGCACATCAATATTTGCAAGGTACAGCTTCTCTACCCTGCATTAAAGAAAAGCAAGACTGAGCAGAGGCCAGGACTGCACAGAGAACGATCTCCCTGAATGCTCTGCAAGGGCTAGTGCTCAGCACAAACCCCATCTGGGCAGCCCCAGCACAGCCCAGCTGTTGCAAGCTGCAGATGGGACAGCCAGAGCAGTACACGTATATTCAGGTAAGTATTTACAGCCCCACTGCGTGCAATCATACCAGCCAGCTTTTTGTTTTGTTTAGGGTGGTGGGTTTTTTTTGTTTGTTTTTTTTTTTGTTTTTTTTTGTTTTTTTTTGTTTTTGTGGTTACCAAATTGATTTGATAACTAGTCAAGTGCTGCCAAGGCAGCATTCCCTCTGAACAAGGAACAGGCATGACAAACTGCCCCAGAGCATGAAAAGCTTGAAAATTTACCACCGTTTTCCCTTGCTTGCCTTTCTTTACTGTGAATCATGCAAGAGGCTGGCGCAGGGTACTATGGTTTCTTTATTGCTATGGGAACACAGTACCCCACAGCTACTGAAAAATTCAGCCCACCTCCATACAGTACCAGTACAGATGCCAGCCAAATACCTGAGCAAAGAAAGATTTTCAAAAACCCAATCCAGGATGAGCATTTAATATGGAGAAAGAATGGTTATTCTCTGGAAATTGCTTGAAAATATCCCCAACTATGGAATTACTGCTGACCTTCTACACTCAGTGGCTCTCCTTCCCACTCACTGGAGAAGTTCATGAAAGGCAGAGTCCTGGCAACAGTAAAAGACAACAAGCAGCACCTACTTCCAGAGCAACACAAAGACTTGTCATTCAAGTGTGGCTGAATAGTTGTGGTCACTATCCAGCTATCCAGCACCCAATATCTGGATCATTTCTACCCTGAAATTAACGTCCCTCAGACCTCTAGGACAGACATACAGACAATATCCAGACAGCCAGTTTCTACCTCCGGATTGGGGTTAAATGGCATTCCTGTTCAAAGAGCTGAATGTTTCTTCTTTACTTCTACCCACAAACTCAAATATCAGTAGTAAAATAACAGTTTATTTYCCATAACTGGCTGGCACAAATTTTATGTAATCTGGAACAATAAACAAGGACACTTGCATAGGATTTGGCTTTGGTTAGCCAAGGATATTACTGGGATTCAATGGGTTTACTTTTGGTTTATTGGGCTATCCCATTTTAATAAGCTATTTCTTACACAAACATATTTGTCTGTCAAGTGGTAAAATGAGGCATAAAAACTAAGTTGCAACAGTCCTGAGTGCAGCAGGAGGTAAGATAACTATTTCTCTTTGAACAAAATAGAACAAAAGACAAAAGAGACTTCCAGGCCTATTTTTCAGGATCATCCTGAATCTATCAAATTACTGCTCAGAAAGAAAATATGCTGAGGGAGAAAGCAGATGACCAACTGGATGACGATTAAAGGTGCTGCAAGGCTGTATTCACTCCAAGTTTTTCACTGGGCTTTGCTGTGTTCCCAGCTACCATAGGGGCCATAGAAAATCAAAGGAAGAGGAAGGCCAGTCACAACAGCAGCCTTTGATAAATGACACCAAAAATTTTCCCTGAGGAATGAACTGTTGGGCCMCAGGGATCACCAGCATGGAAAAAGGAGGACTGGTGAAGACAGAGGCTACAGTCCTAGGTTTGCTTCTCTTTTAGGTAATAAYCACCTCCTAGTTCCCACAGCTCCCACCTTCTATATAAAGTGACTGAAAAAGTCACATGTGTGTGCGCCATTTAGGACACAGGGCATAAGTATCTAGTGTATCTAGCTAAGTATCTAGCTTGWTGGGTCACAGGACCCTCCTTCTTCACCCTTTGTCCATCAGCAGCAGCCACAGGATGCKTGCAAGCCACAGGAAACTAAATTACAAGCTGCCTCATCCTGACCATCAGCTGTTGGGTCATGACTGGGGAGGATCCATCTGAACCTTTGAAGAAATTCACACTGAATACACCATCGTTTACAAACTACGACCTAAGTTTCTTGTTCTTTATAAAAACTCACAGAAAATGTTAAAGACCAGCTACAAACCCATCCAATTTAACCAGGTGTTCTGAGATGATCTGGATTAGAATAGAAAGTGGAATTAAATCTTCTTTATCAACAGAATAATGGATCATGTCCACCTTACAGTGGAAACAGGGAAGATACCAATCTCATCCTCATAGAATGTCACTAACCATAGGACATTGCTGCTTTATGGGAAAGAGACAGCATAGGTGAGAAGTGCTCAATAAAGCATCACCTTGAAAGTGCTTTTCCCCTCATTTACTGCAGAACTGTTCCCCTCACTCTATTACAGTGAGAAAACAAAATCTAGATACATTAAGTACGGGACACACACTTAACAGGACAGCTGTCCTGCACACAGGGCACTGCTGCAACATTGTTTTTTAGTTTATATAGTTCTTCATTTCTCTTAGTAATTTTATCTTATATTTTTATAGTAAAGCAAATATCTTCTACCCTCAGTTCTCATTCTTCTAAGTAAAAAAGCCATTTCTTCTAGTATCTTTTCATGAGATCCCCCATTATTATCCTTTCCAGATTTTGGATATCCCTAGCAGCCCTTCTAGCCCTTCTTGAATACAGATGTCCAGCATTATAAACATATTTTATTAATGACTTCTTATATTGAGTTTGAAAATAAGGCATTTTCCTCCATATTTGTGATAGCCAGGTACTCATTAGATTGCCGTAATTCTTTAAGTAGTGGTAGAGTCCTCATGTTTTGGAGCTCTTCATCAGATCGCCTAGTGTACCACAGAAAGATATTCAAGGTGTGAATCATATCGTATATATCATCATATATGATGATTATAGTACTGTACTGTTGGATAAAACTGAAAGAAAGAATTATTGACCATGCTATTACAGATCACACCAAAATTAAAGACAAAGATTAAATAGGGGGGAAAAAAAGCAACAAAAATAGCAATACAAGTCACATAATAYAGGTCTTTACCATGAACAAGTAGACAGGACACAAGAACACAAAATGACTTACAATTTTTAAACCAAGAGAATAAGTATTTTAATTAGGTTTGGAGGGAGGGAATATGTGGCTTAACAGTCAAAGCCTCATTGTAAGAAGGGAAAATTACTGACTAGTGCACAAGGCAGCATGGCAGCATTCACTTGCTTGCCTTCTGGGGAGKAGAGCTCTGGGTTTGCCTCAGGAATTCAAAGCTCCCCAGGACGCCTTTCCAACATCTGCCTCCTGCCTAACTGGGGGTGTAGCTGCTGGCATCAAGCAACACCGCCTTTGCAGGMACCAAAGCCCTACATGAAAAGGCTTCACTGCAAAAGGAGAAAAAGACTTTAAAGGGAAAACTACCCAGCACGTAGCTCTAAGAACCAAGCTGAACTCTGGTTTTAGGCATGAACAYTAAGAATAGCGTGCTCATTTATTCTGTAAAGCAAATACTACTTTCTCAGCTGTACTTTTTGTACACTTTAAATTTGTCATGAACTTCCATAGAAAAATAAAATTCCTGCAATTACATAGACCTTCTAGACAAAAGTTGAACTATKACCAGTAAAAAAGCACCATGTCCTAAAAGAAGTAGGACAATGAATACCTGTCATGTAAAGATGATAAACTCCTTTTCAAGTAATAAATAACTGAAAACAATGTCAGATACCATCTACAGGAAAGGGGAAAAAATGAAAGCAACAGACCTTAGAGCCTYGCTAAGAAGTTTGGCCTGCAGATTATGCAAGGGAAAAATCTTTAGACAAGCAGTAATGCTAAACTCTTGACACCGATCTCTATTAATGAAAAGGCTAATAATGAAAAAGCTAACACAGAATGCAATTGATAAAGAACTACGGTCAATACCTCACATCATCAATTCTGGGGCTGAAAGTCCTTGTCAAACAAAAAACTGACTTAATTCTTTAATGACACTGCAAGTTTGATGGTTGAAGTCTGGTGCTATTGATATAATACTCCTTTAATAAAATGTTTGATTTAGTGTGGTACAAGATTCTGATTAGAAATTAATTTTAAAGTAGCAATAAAGCAGGCATTAAATGAACTCAGAACTGGCTGAAAGATTTCGAAAATATTTGTAAGTAGGAACCATACAGGAGTGATGGGACTTTAGCAAAGGTAGCTTCCCAGTATATTTGAAACCACTGAATAATTTTATCAGCGTTCAAGATGTAAAAGTATCTTTGCTGCTAATGTAAAGCATGATTGATACAGAGCCTGGCAAAGTCATGGGCAGTGATGAAGACAAGAAAAAAGGAACAGGAAAAGGGAAACAAGGAGCATGACTGGCCACRGGGTTGACTGTAGGGAAAAATAAGTGAGCTTTCCAATTCTTGCTAGCTTTGTGTCAAATGGGATTCTATAACAGAAAAAGAAAGGGGGAAAAAAGAATGAAATGAAATACTGATTGCAATACAGGATTAAGTCATATAGTTTACAGGCCAGCAATACACAGGAGGATGTGTATAGCTGTCTGATCACACATCCTGTCTTTGGCCATTTCCAACTTCTGAACACACTACGACACCCTCTTCATCCTTAAGGTTTCTGACAAACTGCAAATCTTTTCCTGCAGATGGGGAAACAGATTTGCTGAGGTTTCAATCTGTAATGACCCTAGCTGTGTTATAACACATTGTTTTAAATGCTTGCAGAGTCAGTGGGAAAGTCAACAGACAAATCCCGATCGAGTATTTTACTTAGTCCAAGGCACACATCAGCAAAGCTGGGCAGTGTTATCCTCTGCGTTGTGACAGACTGCCACACATTTCCAGGGAACTTGATGTGTGAATAGCTCACATTTGGGCCCCTTACTYGGGGGGCACACTGCTGTTCTTTGGATAGTTTATGGAATGAGACATTCGTTTTAAAAGGAGAAAAAAAAAAGAGATAAAACAGCAAAAGATGCAAACAAGGACACCTGCAGTGAAAAAATATGTAAGCCTTCAAATTAGTAATACTTTCTGCCTAGACAGTGTCTATGGTCTTCATACAAGTAGGAATGAGTATCTTCACTTCAGAATAGTGGAGATACCTGCGTCACCTGCTCTCCCGGCCACCATCGCACCCAGCGCCTCAGCCAGGTGCCCCTTCAGCCGTCCCCACCAGCACCGCGGCCAAAACCAGCCCCCTCCTGGCCTCTGTTCCCAGCTTCTCCCAGGCAGCCCCGCATGACACTTTGTGTACATACGCACTTGAAAAATCTGCGCCCATTTAAGCTGCTAAGTACTATAGATGTTGTTGCAGCAAATACTTAGTGACCTCTCGCTGAATGCATTTTAATTGAAGTAATTATTCATTCGACTCCAGCTGTTAAAACTCCAGCCTGATATGTCTGAAAGCAAGCGGCTTTCCTAACGAGTACCTCAGAAGGCAGGAATGTAGCTGCAGATCAATATGCAGCTTGGGGGACGGTCTTCCCAGGCCTGCCTGGTTTTCATGACCACTCTCATCAATTTATCAATTTTTTTTTAATGTTCTTATCAATGAGTTGCTATTAGGTTAACAGCCAAAGTACAGAGGAAAGCACAGCCAGGGAGAGTCTTAGGGGCTGTTGATTTCCAGTGGGAATTTCCCAACTTTTTGACCTTCTCTTGTTTTCATCCAATTGCAAATTGAGTTTGAACTTCCAAAGTAACATGTGTTTCTTGAATTTTCTTATGAGGTTTTTCTCATATTAATGTATCAGSATGTTAAAAGCTCGGGTTTACCAAAGCAATCGGCAAAGCTTCCCTGACTTCCATAGGGAAGATTTCATTGCAAGCAYCCACAGCCTTAGCACTCATTTAGCATCTATATTTAACTAGAAATAACATGCTGTTATAACAAAGCATTTACTGGTCCTTTCAAGCTCTTGAAGTGCCCTGCTGTAACACCAGATCAAGCTTTCCCAGAGGGCCAAATTAATTTTGATGAGTTCAAGTTCAGTATCACTGACATCCTCATTTTGATGAATAGGACTGTGTGCAGTTAACAACCCAGCTGAAGACAAACATCGAAATCTTTCTATTGAAAGAGGGTGTCTTGGTGACCCAGGGCTAAATGCCACTTCCATAGATTGAACATAACATTATCCCTGTGAGTAGGATTGACAGCAAAACATTTTTCTTCATTTTAAGGATTATCCATGCAGTTAAAAAAAAAATAAATATTCCCAAGCCACTGAGGCAAGTCAAASTCAAGAAAAGAAAATCTAAAGCTTCTCTGGAATTAACGCTCCCCCTCTTGTACAGCTGTCTGTCCCATGACTCCCCTCCAGTGCAAGACTCACCCATTCAAAGCTCTCTGTACAGTTAGGGCTCCTCTGCTCTATCAGGCTAATATAACTGATCTCACACTCAGCCTTTCCCCATGAAGTTTAAACATTATTTTTTGGGGGAACGACAGCGCCTCTCGAGCAGCACAGGCACGTGGTCCCTAGCTTTGCTCAGCTACTAAGCAATAATTTTTGCAAAGATTTTTCTCTATCATCTGCCCCACATACAGACATTACAGTTTGCACAGCTCAGGTACTTGTAAACATCGTCTGTTTACCAAGGTTTCCTTGAGCTGATTATGCTCTTTGTGAATAGCTAACTAGGACTACACAAACAACTGCAAACGTAGGTTTTAAGAAGCCCTCCCCGCCCCCAACAATTTATGTCACAACCATCACTAGAAATGACRGTGCTAAAATTATTGACAGAGGTTGGTAGTCCGGTGACAACAGATAACCTAAAAGATTTTTAGATGTGTTGTCAGGACCTGCGATGTTGTTTATGACACAGAGGCACTTACTATACACAAATTACACTAAAAATTTTAAACCCCTGATACTGTAGAAATTATCTATAATGCAAGTGACCAGGGCAATAAGACTGCTAAGGCAAAGGCAGAAAAAATAATTATGGATACTTGCACAGTATTACATGAAAGTCATTATTAATTATCATGGTTATTTTTATATGTTAAAGCTGGAAACTGATTGCAATTATTAAGGAGGTCCCAGCTCTGCTGATTTTGTTAGACCTCTTGCAATTACACTTTTACTAGTTAATGAAAGGGACAAATTACTTGGTTTCATAGTGTAAATAAAAATGTGACACTTTTTAATGCATGGTGCACTCCTCCACCAGAACCTTTGGCGTTAAGAAATCTCTCCTTGTTAGAGAGCAGCCCAAAGGAGGTGTGTGCCTGTGTGCGCACACGTGTGTGTGGAGAGAGGATTCACCGACTCTACTTTGGTTAAGCAACTGCTCATTAATTTCTGGACTGGCTCATTTAAGAAAATGGAGACCTGAAGAAGCTTGAAAAGGAGCAGCATAAATAAACTGGATTAAACAGAATTGTTTTTGTCATCAACATGATGCTGTTGCTGTATGCCCCTCCAAGACACAGATTTTCTCCATGTCAAAGACAAGGCCGCTTGCTTAAAACACAAGGCCACAAACCCTCAGAGAACCTTTGAGTAAGTTTGAAAAGCAAAAATAGAGACTTTGGAACCTTTAGGAGGAGATGCCAGGTTTGCAAGCCACCAAATCTGATGGTTAAAACACTACTCGAGCAGGAGAACCCAGGAGGACCGTGGTCACGTCAGCCATGCACCAGGGCCTTGCTCCTGCCCACTACCTCGAAGCGAGGGCTGAGGTGCTCCCGCTGCTCTTACCAGGAGAGATGCYGCCCAGGCAACTTTCCCAGCATCGCATGAACCAGGAGAGGTTGGGCAGAGCCGGGGCAGCTGCTCGGGAGCACAGCGGGAGAGCCGCCAGCCCTCCCCTTGCGGCTGTGAGTGCATGAGAGTGATATAGTCATGGCCTGCCTGGGCTGTCTGGTAGGTAGCATTTTAGCCATCCAGATTGGTGGCTTTAGCAGGTTTTAAACAAATGAAAAATATTCTGCATTGAAGTAATATGTGAGACCATGAAACACCCAATTTAAACAGTCCTTTTGTCAACGGTATCGGATACAAATCTACAAGTACTTCATTTCTGAGCAGTACGGTATTTCCACGGGGCAAGAATTAAAACATGTACAAATCCATTCTAAACATCCAGTTCACCCTTTTGATTTCCCCAAACAAAGAAATACTGCAAGATCTGTTTTGTGTACACCAGTGGAAGCAACACATCTGTTAATGCCAGGAGGTTCAGTTAAGCACATTCAGAACAGATTTGCTGCACAATGTTTGCGGCGCTGAACCTGAAAGCAATCGCCAGAGAAGGAATTTATTCTTGTGCTAACCCCAAGCAAGAGGCACCATCCAGCCAATTTAATATCAACAGCAGTAATTTCAACAATATGATATTTAACCACAAGCCGAACGGCTCAGCCTGGGAGCGCCGCAGCATCAGCACGGGAGGAATGCTTCCCAGCAGCGGCCCAGGAGGGAGGGAGGCTCGAGGCCACCGGGGCTTTCGCATGGCGCTGTGGACGCGCCTTTTGCTTGAACTCTCTTAATTGGGGTTGCAAAAGCGCGTGCTGATGAAGGAGCCCAGAGAGGGCTGCAGTTGGAGGCAAGTTCTTCGGAGGACCGTAAGGAAGGCAGAGGGCTCTGCTCTGGGGAGCGCTCTGCTACAGTGCTCACCACAACCTGCAACCAGCAAAGGCTCACAGAGCCAGCAGCCCTTTGATAAGGCCTTTAGAGTGGCAAGTCCTAAACTCTTCCAAGGAGATCACAGGGTCTCCAGATTAACCCCATCTTCTCTCTAATTCTTCCCTTCTCTTCCCTTTCTGCTCCRGCAGATACTCCCCTCTCCAGAGACACATCTTCAGGCAGCGTGCAGTGACACAGTTCATTTTTCTTCACCTTTGTCACATCCTGAGCACCCTGGGGCCAGGAAAGCCCAGGCCACAACCCTGTGCCTGAGGCACTTTTTCCAAGGACAAAAGCTACAAAATCCAGAARACTTTTTCATGCCCTTGGGGAATGTGGCTGGGTGGCAACAGGCTGAGTTACAGTTCCTAGGACCTTACTACCTCCCTCGAATCCARGAGAGGAGCACAACCCACCCATCTCTGCTATTGGGGAGGCAAGAAAATACCACCCAGCAGTGCAGAAAACATTTATTATTCCATTAAATTGATCTATTGGTGCTCATWGTTTTAAAAGTTCAAGCTGTTCCCGTGTTGACCCAAATCTACAGTGTTTTTAGAGGGTTTGCCTTTTGAACCTTAACTTTGTGTCACTGTATTTATTGTGGGCTATCAGGCTACGTGATTAAATCTGAGTGCATACACGTTAGGGGAAATCCTGTTTCCAATAAAATTAATGCTAGTTTTGCAATGAATTTCAACAATAGAAGACTGCAATCATTACACAAGTACACAYATGCAAGCTGACAAAAACCTCTGCTTCTTGATAACCACTGGCAACTAAACATGATATGGAACTGCTCCAATAGTAGATTGATAATATGACAAAAGTAATACACTGAAATAAAATATTGCCAGGGATTTTGTTGCATTTTATGGTCTCTCACCGAAACGCAGAGATGAAATAAAGAGGATCCAGCAGGAAAAACAGAAAAAAACAGAAGAGTATTCAAAAAAAAAAAAGACATTGAAAGATTCAGGAGACTGATTTTGAAAAGAAAAGAGTACATGCTAAAAAATATATAGTATTTAATAGAAAATATGGAGAAATTATTTCTTTTTTTCCCATAATGTAAGATTGAGGAGGAAAAAGGCTGAGAGGCAATAGCATTTATACAAAGCACCACTAATCCTGTGAAACTTGCAACTGAAAGTTTGTTACTTAAATGGGACAAATGCAAAAATCCAGCATTAAATATTTTTTGGGAGGGTATCACAGTGTGTGTGTAAGACACACAGGTATGAAGAACAGTATTGCTTCAAGACCAGGACTAATCACTGACTAATATGAACAGCAAAAGGGAAACTGCTGAGGGAAGCTCAGTGCCAAACCCCCTTTCAAGGTGACTCCCAGTTCTCCTGGGGAACCCTGGTTCCTGTCAAGGAGGGGGATTTTTGGTCTGACCTGGCATTGCAGACCCCATGCTTATATATGCCCCAATATTCTCTTCCTTGTAACACTGAAGAAAGCATATTTTAATATTTGGAATTTTGCTTTCATGTTCTTTCTTGAAGTGTATTGTACTTTGAGAAAGGACAGTCTCAAGATGCCACAGACAACAGAAACACAGGAATTCCTGCTGATAGCCCCTTGACTAATTGCCATGAATGCATCCAGCAAGCCAGGAGGGKTTCTCTCAGTGTCAGCATCTATTTCTCGTCCAGACCATGATAAAATAAGAAAAATTTTGCAGTTTAGACACTTATATCATTTCTTTTTTTTAATGAGCCCATTCTCTAGAACCTGTGGACAAGTTTAATCAGTTTCAAGTATTACAGTAATTTAAATAGGACAAGTAGACATAAGTCCTTATGAAGGATCAGATGAAGTTTAAGGGATTAGTAAAGAAAATAATGCCTAACCAATGGCTTCTGAAAGAGGCTCTCTTGTTCCCTTATCACTATAAGAAAACAAATGTACTGGCACTGATAGCTAGCAGACTCAGCGCCTCCAGGAGCACCTTGTTGCGACATTGAGTATTCCCATGTTAACACAGTTGCCTTGATTTAGCGCTAATTGCTGATTACACAAATTAAATAGTCCTATTTCTTAATCAAACAATAAAGTTGTTATCATAAAATGCCTTCTAAGCAAACCAGCTGTGGGAGGTGCATCACAGTGAACAAGTCACACACCTGCTGCGGGTTTTCAATAACTTCAGACTCTCTCCATAAGCAGCTCCCCTTATCAGCCTCTGCCACTCGGGGCTGGAGCAAAAGCCTTGCTGCACTGCTCCCAACGCAGCTCTGAGCTCTTCGCTCATGGAGTCCTTCTCACCAAGTGGTTTTCTTTCACTAACGCACACATGTCATTGAAGTTAACCATAACTGATCCTGCATCAAAACACTTCATTTTTATCACAGGTTAGAGCTGAAATGCACCAAGTCAGCTTTGGTGAGTCTGCTGGACTGCTTTCCCTACAACTGCTTCAACTTACTTTCACCTTAGGAAGGCTACAAACACCTGCTGAGAGTACAAGAAGTGTCTTCTAATTTGGAAAAGCCACATTTCTCATCACACATAAGGGAAAGTTTGGAGGCCACATTCTATCATATTCCTGTGCATCTCATGGACAGCTCACTCACTACTTGCTTGGCAATATCTGTAATAACAACTTTTGTAAGTAAAAGAAAAACTAATAGCCAAGTATACTTGGCTAATAAACAAGTGTACTCATTTTTACAGTCACAGTTGCACGTTTTAACTTTGCAACAATCCTTACCTTCATCTTGCAGATGCAAAGACAACACACATATTTAGACACTGAGGAATGAACAACTTGAATTTTCCCACAATCTACAGCTCGTAGCATTGAAACTGTCTTACAATCAGGCATAATTCAACATAATGAATAGTTCAGATCTGTCATGACTCATGCACACCACAAACAGAAAGTGATAAAACTGTTATAGTACCCAAAGGAGTATGGTAAGTCATTATTTATGCGTACACTACCTGTCCTTCATCAGGACTGTATTTTCTTCTATGTACTCATATCCCACCTAAAGTCACAGATTTTACTGTGCAAACAAGACAGCTTCCATACCAAATCTTCTAAAGCTAGGCCAGCCTATTTCTGAGAAGCAACAGGAAGAGGATGGAGGGAAAAAAAATAAATAAATAAAAGAGCAAACCTGCAGGGAAATTCATCCTGCGATCGAGAGCTTTCCAGCCATGAAAATTCCTAGGAGTGGATCTAAGATCCACTCGGTCATGTCTGTATAAAGACTACGGGACCCAAAAGTTCTGTAAACTCACCCTTCCCTGTATCTTCTAGGCATGGAAAGAGTATTGACAGATATATTGCCTGGCTTGCATGGAAGTCTAAGATCACTTTTGATAGACTTCTGGGAGGCCTCCTTGTGATGGATGTGTATAAGAGATTGGAAAACAGCCCTAAAGTTAAAACTTTATAGCCCTCCCACTCACCTATAAATGGAACAGAAAGACTGAAGACTGCAAAGTTTGTCCCAAAAGTTTCATCAAATTGAATTACGGTCCCAAGAAGGTGCACACTTAAGTACTTTTTAAATTCTTGTATTTGCAAAAGAAAGAAACTGAACATTTTTAAAATAGAACTTGTGAGCTCCTGGGGAAGCTGCATTCTTCAGCACTGTTGTTCCAAAAATTCTTGGTTCTAAGCTTTGGATGGAGACAGAAGATGTCAATGAGCCAGCCTGAAATTCTTCCTACTTTGCCAGGCATGTGTTTTATGCAAGTCTCTCCTGCTATTGGTGGGTATGTCTTGGATATTTATGGGAACTCCCCCTTCCAAAGAGCCATTGAACAACCATTTGGGGAGAATGAAAGCTGCAGAAACTGATCTTGATTCTGAGACATTAAATCTCATGCTAAAAGCAAAATAATAAGAGACTGTAGAGTCCAGCACTTAAAGAACCAAGAAGTTCTTGGCAGACCTGGAAGATTAGATAAAGAGAGGAAGATGGTGTGAAGACACTGGTTTTAGTTGGAATGCAGACCCTGAGGTTGGGTAACTGGGGTTGTGCTTCCCACTCCAAAGAAGATGTGCTTGATGGAAACCAAGGAGATTAATTCATTTGCTTGTTAATGATACACAAAGAGGATATGAGTTAATCTACCTAGACATGGATTGTTTGGTAAATATATAATCGTCAACCAGCTCCAAATAAACTGCTCAAGAGTCTGGCATGCTGAGCTACACACATGCAAAGCAGTGTGGATCCCTGCCAAACTTGGCAAGATCYGACTCCTGTGACTGTGTGAACTTGTGAAGGGTTTCATAGGTTTCAGAGGGGACTAAAATTCCTCTTGAGGAGCTAGCAGGCAGGTGATGCAAGGTCAGCACATACTCAGTGAACTCCATATTTTGCATACTAGTACCAAGGTTTTTTTTATTACATACCTATTTGAGCAAGGAGAAAATGGTCCAAAGAGATTCTTGCTTTCATACCTGAATTAGCTGGTGCACTTGCGCATTGAAGGCRATGAACTGAGAAGAAGCTTGGAGGTACCTCATGCTTTACACCAGTGGTAGGAGGCTTGAGGAGGCAGCACACAGGAGTTTTCACAAGACACTAACACATTCAAACACACTTACCTAAGCAGTTCCTTTTCTCGTAATCCCAGCTAATTCATCACTCTGAATTTTCCCATGATGGGGCCAGTCAAAACAACTGGCTCCTCTCCAGACACAAAAAAAAAGTGTGCAAGAGGATGAGCATCAGCCTTGTCCATCACCATGTGCAGATCGTCCTCAGATGCTTAGCAAGGTTGTCTGTTATGTCACCATGTGCTCAAGAACTTCATCTGCTTTTGCACAGACACAAAGGTGTCCACATCTTATTTCCCATTTAGTCATATGGGAAGCAGCTTTGAAACTTAACTCATTACATGTCCTCCTACCCCAATTATGCCTTCATCTGTTTCCCTTTTGCTCACCAGCACTTGCTTCCAACTCATTCATTTGATGTTGTCGGTTTGGCCTAGGAATTGAGCAGCTAGTTCATCCCAAGTTTTCTTCTCCTGCAGGCAAACTAACTTTAAAAGTTTATTTATGATTTTAAGCCACCAAGAACTGTAAAAGAGATATATGAATGGAGGACTAACCAGTAACAAGGAGAATACCATTGCTCATTTCTTTAAATAGACTACATAAATTACATCACTTATTTTTTCTTTCTTTTTGAAAGAAAAAGCAATGATCTCATGCTTTTAAAAACAAAGGGAAGCACAGAGAAATTTCAGAAGGGCAAAGAAAAAGTAGAAACACTGCAAACATATTTAAAGAAAATAAAGACCACAGGCAGAAGGTACTGGACATTATAACTGTAAGAAACTTCAGCAAAACCTTAAATGTCCTACACTGCTGGTATGTCCAACCTTGCAATGTTTGCTTATGGTGCCTGACTGCCACCAACACTGTTAGGCACTTCCACAAGCACTAAGTACACCAAAACCAAACAAAGCAGCTCGAAGCAAGGGAATACAAAACAAAACTGCTCCTACTACTAATAAACAAGGCAAGTTGAATAAGATAAAGGTGATAGAGTTTTAGAGCATTATGACATGTTGGTAATCTTTAAATTTGGAAATTCAAAAGCAAACAGAAAATAGTTAATATTCCCCTCTTATTTTCTTCACATTGCAATCTGCTTTTGTTACTTTTGTTTTTCCCCAATCAACACTAAATCAAACCGTAAAACTGTTGTTGGAAAAGCTTTAGCTTTTTTTCCTTCTGTGGATTTCATTAGCACATTCCTCTGTGTTTCCTGGTCTAGGTGGAAGCAGAGGTGCCAAAGCACTGAAACGAAAGAGCTGAGCTCCAGTGATGGAAAGCTCCATGGACAGCTTACAAATGTCTCCATAATTTATCATTTTTCTGTATCAGCATTGTTGTAGATAAGCCCAGAACCATTGACAGAAATTCTTTAGCAATGAGAAGACCATTTTTGAAACAGTGCTTCCCATCAAGAGTACTTTGATGCCATCGATAAGATTAGAGGCCAGCAAGTGTCTCATGACAGAGAGCGTCATAAATCCTTGGCACAATGCAGCACTCATCTCTCACTGCTCTCTCATACTTCCATATTTGTATTTTAGCTTCTGCATGATGAATGCAGATGTAAAATTTCAGAAATGACTACATTGCAGAGGTTAAAGTGTATGACGCTGCTTCAGAAGTACAGTCCATTACAGCTTGGCCTATCTCTCCAACCACTGGGACAGCAAGGAGTAGATAGATTGAGCATTTTTTTTTGCGCCATGGATAAGCAGCAAAAGAATTCCCCCTTTCTCCCCCGCATCAGGATGTTCTATCTCTTTTCCTCTGATGAAGTCTTCACACAAACCCTCCTCGGCCTGGAGCAAGTGTGCTCCAGCACCCAAAAGGGGCTTGGAAGCACCCTTCACAGGTACGGAGTCCAAGAAGAATGTCACACTCGGCCTTGTAAAGAAACAAGATAATTTAAAACTCCTAAAGCAAAAAACCAAACAAGATGTGTTGCTGCAAACATCATTCAGGAGCYTTAGCATCCACTAGTGCTTAAAGCATTTCTTTCCTCACAGCTAATACTGTAATTGTACTTGAAACAGGCAGGGCCCAATCGCGCCTTGCTTTCRTGCACAAGACTTCAGCTTCAGCTTCAGCACCCAGATTAGTTCAGGGCCTGTAAGCTTATCAGATCTGACCCATATCACTTAAAACTCTTTGAAACGAACTCTGCTGATGTCTTGAAACCAACCATCAACAATCCTGCTCATGGCAAGAAAAATGGCTGTGTCCCTGCCCTGGCAGCAACCGAGTCCCCAGGTCAACTGTTCAAGCTCTGCTGGGCTGGTTAAGGCAGTGTTTACAGCTCAGTGGTACAGAGGAAAACTTGCACATCACTTTGTGCTGTCAAAGCAAAATGGGATCATTCCAGACGGTGAATTGACATTAGTAAAATAACAATTAAGGCCAAAAATGCACTTTTACACTGAGTTGCTTGCAATAGATTGTACTGAACAAAAGGGATAAGAAACACTGTTTGCTTATCTTAATCACATTTACAAACCCAAGCCTCTGTATTATCCTCCCACACAACAGGCATTTCAAGTGACAGTGGGAATTCCTCTTTGGCTTCAAGTGGCTTATTCTGCCAACACAATCTCCCTTCAATTTTATTTATTTTTTTTAATCTCCTGTTTTTACAGCTTTTAAGCAACTATTACAAGCTCCTTATTTCCCTCCTCCCAAAAAACCACAGCATAAAGAATACAAATTTCAATACAACAAAAGATAAAGCAGGACAACTTATAGCAGTGCCAAATAACACTCATTTGCCCTCATTGGAGGTCAGTGGGGCAAAGCGGTGGGAACTGTTGGTAATTGCTGGTTGGCAAGACACAATTGTGGCAGTTGTGTGGTCTCTAATGATGCGTTTTGCTCTAATTTGGTATTGAGATCTTGCAAGAAGTGGAAAAGACAAGGCTCTACAAGGTCCCAGAGTGTCTATTTATGTGCTCAAATAAGCCAGTAAATAATTTGCTTTCAAATTGCAAACTTTTATCTCTGTAAGATCTGTGAAATATTGTTGCATGCAATTACATTATTTTGATGTGTTGTTCTAGATGAGTGTCAATACATCCCATTCACATTTCATCTAGAGGTCCATGTAGTGCACAAAGGAAAACAGTGTACAAATTCAATCCCACACTACTGTTCAGACTGTACTTAACAGACTATAAAAGRGATATAAAAGAGGAGTTATATTGCTCCTGATGTTATCATGAGCCTTCCAATAGCTGGTATCTTCCCTGAAACCTGACTATCAATGTAAAGTTTACAAGGACAGATCCTCAAAGGTTAACACACCAAGCACAAAGAACAAATAAATACAAATCATTTATAAATTTCATTATTTTTACCAGTGTCCTTTAGCATTGGTGAGCCCAGCCCACACTTTTTTCAGAGCCTGAGGTTCACAACGCTGTGTAGGGCTTCCAGCTGTCTATGTGAAGCAATCGCTATCATATGCCATGAATAGGATATCTCACAGAGCTAAGTAGAGCTTTGAATTTTTTTATTTTTTTAAACTAATACAAATATGAAAAACAAAGGTTCAATTTAAACGTGTTTACAACTGTGAGCTGAGGACACACACAGACATTTCTGAAGCTTTGCATTAGAGAATACCTAATTCKGTTAGCACTTCTGTTGCTCTGCTACCAAGGTATGATTGATGCTCACCTGGGTTCCTCCGAAGCAGATGTACTGTCTAAAGTCCACCTGAAAAACTTCTCTGGAAGGAGACCTCACCAGTGCAGAGGCCCAGTTGCCAAGCTAAGATTTTGATTTTTGTCTTCAAGGTAGGACTATTAATACATTATACTCCTGTCTTTCCAAACATTTGCCTCCACATTCCCCAAGTTTCAGTTCATTGGGTTGTGTTCCTCTGATGCAACACTGACCAAAGGAATTTTTGCTCCTTAGTCTTGTTTCTAAAAGATGTCTCTTTAGGTTTGTTTAGAAATTTTGATGACAAGGATTAGCAAAACCAGGACAGAAGAATGTGGCAACATTTAAAAATATCTGCCTCTCCAGCAGAAGGAAAAAAGAAATCGGGACTTCTGTGCTATCCGAGAGCAAAAAAAAATATAGAGAGAAATATTTTATATCATATATAATTCTATCTATTGTAAAAAGAAATAACACTATCCCACTGGAATGAACTGTTAGCACCAGAGCATGCACACACAGAAAGGAAAAGGCCAATTGAAGGTTCCTCTCTCTGCCTCTGACTTCTCACACTAAGTAACTCCCAGCAGTGGGTACTGCAAGGGGGATTTTAGAGTGGGACAGGGAAATGGAAAGCATGATTTCTGTGTCTTTTTAATAACAGCTCTATGGCCACAGCAACAGTCTCCATATACATATATTCCTACAGGATAGTCAAGTTCTTGGCAGACAGAACCCAGCCAGGCAGCTGTGCGTGTGGCTGCTACCAGCAAGAGCACAGCTCTGCGGCTCTAACTCCACCAAGATCTAATGTTATTTTTACCACACACTGATTGTTTAATATTAGTAATTATGCACATTTCTGAGGTTTCCGTTTTGCACAAAAAACGGGGGAAAAAAAGCACAACAAAACAATACAAATACTTAAGCACCCCACAGCTTTAAATCCCAGGATGTGGATGGCCCATAAGGGCTTTTTATGGCACCCTGGGCGAGATGCCTTGTGTAACACTGAGATGCTCTTTGCAATGAGGGACATTCCTCCCCCGCGGGCCTGCAGAGGCTGTCAGAGGCCTGGATGGATAACAGACAGGACATTGGAAAAACAAAAACAACCCCAAAAACACAAACACAAAACCACCRCACACACAAACTACATTCCATTTAGTTCCTTCATGCTATGTACAAGCTAGCATCTGAAGAACACACAGGTTTCCTGCAGAAATGAAGCTACACAGCCAAGGACAGGTTAGCAAGCAAGCTGTTAATATGTAAAATTGGGGAAGATTTCTTATGTATCCACACATTAGTTGAAATTTATACATCTGCATTCACTTAGATTCCTGCTAGTAGAGTTTCCTCCTCAAACCAGTGTGTCTGCTGAATGAAATTCTTTAGGCCCACTATATGTAAAAACTTCAAGAAAAAAAATGAAGAACATCTATTAGAGTAGAATAATGACTTAATTTTGTAATCACATAAGCTTTAAATGAGGACTACTCGGTAATGGGAAAGATAAGAGAATTATGGGAGAACTGACCAGTGTCATATCCCGCCAGTGTACTGGAATCTCACTGCCTCTCAGAAATTTGTTTTTGAGAGGCTTCATTTGGTCTTGCAGCAACTGCCTCTATTTGTGCTAAATATCCAGCAGAAAATATGGTGTACATTAGCGTGTTGCAAAGAGGGTCTTTCAAACGGCTTGTGATCATTAAAGTTAAAAGCGTGATGAGTAATGTTGTTCTAAAGTATATGCTGTTCTGTTTGCCTCTTCCCTGCTTTATTTTAGGATAGATATACTTAAAATAGTTTTAATATGGAGATTATTATCCAATCTAAGAGATTTAATTTAGCATTTATATGGGTTTTCAATACATGCCAACACTTTCCTTCATTTTAGCATTTGGCAAGTGTTCACTATTCACAAYCCCAAAGGCTGCAGACACATGTCTGATCATTTCAGGATATTTACACTTGTAGCCAATAAAGAGTGCTGATTTTAATTAAACTTCTAATTGCTTTCTGAGACAACAACAAGAAGCCACAATTGCATGAATTTGTGACTGGCTCCTTTAAATAATAGCGGGGGGGGATTGCCACAAGTATCACTGTCCAGCACTTCCTAACGGGCAGGTATAAATAAATGCAAAATGATCAGTCCCAACAACCTCAGCGGCAGTTCAGTAACCTGCCTGTACATAAACATCTTTGTGTCCAATGAGTCTCATGCCACCAATACTGTGAAGCAGGATATGGGCTGAAGGAAGAAGACTGTTCTGCCATCCCCACCTTGAGCAATGGGCTGCAGCTATGGCCTGGCCTGATGTATGTTCTAGCAATTTCTAGGAAGAGCAGGATAATTTRGGAGCAGCCTTTTGCTGCTAGGTCACAAGCTCAAGTATAACTCAGGTCTTTTGGGGGTTAAAAGCCCTTTGCTACTTGAAGGTTGTTGTGCTGTGCCAGGTTTTCCAGATGTTTCCAAGTCACCTTCTCTTGTGCTCACGTGTGGCATGCCATGCCATTCACAGATGCATAGCCTAACTGGCTACTGCTTACAGGGGAAACCTGAGTGTTTCCACAGCTGCCCTACCTGCACCTTGGCAGCTGGAGCCCCAGCAGCAGTTCCTGGTCACACAAGGAGCAGGTGGCTCCTGCAGGGCCACCAACAAGGCCCTTGCTGCCCACTGCAGGACACAGGGAGTGTCAGGGGCCCCAGAGCAGTGCCTGCCAGCTACATGGTCGCGGCAGAAAGTCACCAGCGTGCCCAGGGCTCCGAGTCCTCCTGCGGCAGCTTGGGGCCTCTGCTAGGCCAGGCATTGCGTGTAAATAAGTGACTTCAGCCTTCGGGGATCTCCAAGCACTAACCTGCTGCTTCACAGAGTTCACCTGCTCGACAGCCCACAGCTCGTTGGCATTGGAGCAGGCGGTTCGCAAGGGCTTTGCCTCCGCTTGACTTTCCAAGCACGGGGAGAGCAGCACTTGGCCCTCACGTGAGATGCCCCATAGCACCAGTGAGAGCCCCACCAGCTCCCCAACTGAGGGAGCTAGCTAACACACTATTTCTTGTTGCCGACTTGCTTGCTAACCATGTGRAGGGCCCATTTGCTCAGTTTACATATTTACATGTATTAGATCATTCTGTACGATTCTTGGGAGATTTGATTCCTTATTAGTTGTTGCTCCTCTATTTTGGAAAACAACAGCAACTTTAATATATCATTAATATTTTGTGACAATTAGACAAAACATTACCAAGTCTTTCCTACAAAACATTTCCAGGTTCCTCAAACAGAACTGTGTGGGCCATGTCAAGAGACGGCCTTTTTATGGGGTTCTTTATGGCATGGGAACTGTTAGCCTATCTATAAACGCTTACCAAACTACCCCAATATAAATTGCCTCAGTGCAGAATTGTAAATACATTCGGTCTAGTCTGCAGACACACAGCACCAGATATAAGCTCTTAACCCTCAGCTAATAATAATGTTTATCTATTGGGAGCTTTTCCTCCCGAAGATACTTAGACAGTTGCAACCAAAAGCCGCTTTGTAAAATGACCTGCCAGACACCAGCGCTGGACATTCTAGTTACAATTACACAATTATTTCAGTCAAAGAAAACCCTGAGTGACTGAAGGTTGCAGGAATGGGCTTTTACGGCTTTCTATGACCGGCGATGACGGTGCCACCCACATTTAGAAATAATCAAAACTTCCCCATTCCTTCACACTTGCCGAAACCCTCCTTYGTTCTACTAGAACACCCTTAAGTCCTTTGGCTGTATTTTCCATAGACTGGAGTCTGGTTCAACATGCAGAGTTTGCTCAAGCACTCCCATATCTGGTTTCATGGCAATGACGCRAAGCTCCACACTACCTGCTGCCTTGCTGCACTCTGCTTTGAGCACCTCTGTGCATGAGACGCTGCTTCCAAAGATCCGCAGGTTTTGAAAAACTCTCTCCGTTAATAGAGATGCTGAAAATTCCCACTATATTGATATCAACAGCTCAAGATAGTAAGAGCCACTCYAGTAGTGATACTTGCTCAGGAACTGGAGGCTTCTCATAAAGTAAAATAAAACAAATGCTTATGCTCCACTTTAGAAGGATCCTGGGACCGCTTTTCAGTGCCACAGTACCTGCCAATGCGGGGGCTGTTCAGAGAACGTGGCAGCCCTCAGTCTAGCACAGCAAGGAAGGGAACAGACAAGGCAAGAAATCCTTTGAGGAGGGAAAAAAAGTCATTACCAACCCTTCGAAGGGGAGAAAGAAGGGCTGATGAATAATGAATGCCCATCTAGTGCTCACAAGGAGCAAAGCTGTTATTCCTAAGCTCAAGAGTTATTGCTTTCCATACMGTTTTTCCATTTTTGCCAAGTTCTGCTTGCAGTTAAATCCCCCCTGCAGTTAAATCCCCCTCAGCCCTAGTGATATCAACGAGTTTACACAAGTTTAACTCAGAACAGGATTTTTCCCTTACTGATAATGTCTGTGCTCAAGTAACTAAATGAAACACCGCTCTGCCCTAACCAAGAGAGCCTTGGGGAGCAGCGCTGCATATCCTGCACTTGTTCTGCCTGTGAAACTTTGATTGATTGATTGCTTTCAATGGTGACTTCACGGGTAGAACATACCAGGAGTTGGCCACAGGAATCTCAGCAAAAGACCACAGAGGAGAACGCTGCTCTCCATCTTCAACTCAAATCGGATATATATCAAATCAATATTACACTGTTACATTCCAGAGGAGTTAAATTAGTATAAATTAGAATACGTCAAACGCTGTTCAGCTGCACGCAGAATGTAATAAACCCCAGGCTGATTGGTAATCTGTCATACAGACCTTAAAATCTGAAACATTAAATTGAAAACACCTTTGACTATACTTCACCTACAACCATCACCAAACTTCATCAACTTGCTAATGAATTTTTTTAGACTATATGCTGTGTCATCTTATGCTGCTTTAGACAAATATTCATATTTTATTCTTCTAAAATACCGCTGTACACAAGTATTCCCCATGCAAATCCCTGGTAATCCAATGAGAATCCTTTTATCAAGTGCAAGGAGCTCCCAGGTAAAGCTTCAACAATGACAGCTTTCAAGCAGCATTAAATAGATACCTGCTTTATTCCTGTATTTTCATGGAATATTGCCAAGTTCCCTTTTATACCTGCAATATTTTGTAGKGAGATCATTTTGATGTCTTTTATCTGAAAGAAGTAATGAATCASGTACTTGCATATCCTGGAGTAATATACAGGCACATTCCAGTTCTGTGAACCCTGCTCCTGGAGAAAAAGGAAAAACTCACACCCATCATTACAGCTTCTGACTACCAGCGATGGGTAGCAGTTGTTTTACTTCCACTGTGAGCATTCTTCTCTGCCTTAAGTGAATTTTTTATATTTAGTTCCCTCAGGATCCTTTCATTTAACCTTAGTAGGGCTGTGTCATTGTGTCAAAAATGCAAATGTTTTGGCAGATCATAAAATGTCATCTAACTCTGCCATAAAAAAAGAACTACTAGTAACATGGAGATTAAAATGATCTAGACTGATTTCCATTACAGTTCAAAATAATGGACCAGTTCTACCCAGAGATTAAAATTTAGCATATTTCCTAATTGGCTTAGAAACTACATCATGTTGAAATTGAAACCCTATGTGTTAGAGATGAACTCCCAGAGAGCATGAGGATGCATATAATATAACGGGATTATACCAGCACCAATGCCAAGCAAACATACATAATTTTACCATTACACCAAAAAAAAATTAAAGCAATGAGAGCAGCAGTAATTCTTTAACCTTTCCATCCAAATTACGCTGTGGAAGATATAAAGGGTTTGGGATTCCTCAGCTGCGGAGATGGGTCATCTTAGAGATCACAAAGGGGCATATTTTTCTTTCCCTTTCAATGCAAGGTCAAACAAAAGCCACACTGATACAACCCTGTTACACACAGACAGGGAGATGCTGGATATAAATTCAAGATAGAAACCTTACAGCTGCAGGTTTTGCTCAGATGGAACAATTTGGTTCACTGCTTCTGATATTTCCATACTCCAAGATCTARGTATGTATTTTCCATCTAAAAAGGCTTATTTCAGATATAAGTTATCAGGAATGGGGAGAAGCCAAGTTTCTGAAGGAGAAATGCTGTGAAAGCTTTTGCTGCTATGGACCACCAGGAGTCCTATGAAAAAGTATCTACCACTAACATGGAGTTCCTAGAAATCCTAAGATGTTCATCACGTGCAACAGAAAAATCATCCTATTTTCCAGCTCCACATGACAGCAGTTACTTCTACCACCTAACATACACCTTAAGCCATAGCACTGAAGGTTTTTAAAGCCTCTGGTATTTTGAATGAGACAAGAGAGTGTAATGACCGCCCCAAATACAGTAACACAGAGCACAGCTGGGACCACAATGCGAGTAGGCCTCAGAGGTAGTTACCAAGCAAGCCCTGCCACAGACCTGAGCACCAAGAGCAGGGGTTGTGTTAGGAGCAAGAGCAAGGAACTGAGAGAGATTGAGCACATCTATGGGAAGCAGTAATGCTTCTTGTAGGACATGATCACAAAAGAAACAAGGCCAGGCATGTCGTTTTGAAAATATTTTTTTTTTCCCAAACAAATGAGAATGACAACATTGTGGCTCATGTTAATTTATGGTCTGAATATTAAATTGCATATTATCATTTGTATTTCAGAAACACCACACATACAAATCAGCTATAGGACACACCATTCCAGAAAACCTCAAGTCTGAAAATCCAACAAAGGGATAAATGAAAGGTAGGCAGAAAACAGAGAGGTGTGACACAAAGTTTAAGAGATTATCTAACTGCACTGTCTAACAATGCATTTGTGGCAGGGACAACAACTGAACGCAAATTTTCTAGCATGTATTATAAACACATCGTGACTCTTCCTCCAAAATCTTACATCTCTACTTTAACTGACAAATTAAGTTAAAGTTTATGCCAAATTGCAACAGCTGGAGAAAAAATAGTGGTCCCTAGTTGCTACAAAAGTTTATGTGACAAATCTGAGAGGACTAAGTGGTTTATTTTTCAAGACGTCAATAGCTTTCTTGTTTACTCCCTTGTCTTCCTGATCTTTAACACTTCCTAAATCATACGTAAGGGCTGGTTCAGTTCTTTATCATTATTTGCATTCAAGAGTGCTTATCCAAACAGTATTTTGGGTTAACATGCAATTTGGATTAGACTAGCATTCCAAATCTAACATTTATCTTGGTTATTTTAAGCTAACTGTACCCACAGGCTCCAAAACACCAGTTTGGAAACGACTCTGAACACAATATAATAAGAGACCCATAATTAATTAGAAAGTTTTAAAGGATGATCCAATTTAGGGCCTGATTCAGCAAACAAATAATATTAAGCATGAGCAACACTATGGAAAACATGCAAAGTAGTTATACAAATCACACAACACTACATGCATGCTGAGAGTACCTCACTGAAATAGGGCCTAATTCAAAAGTCTCATGTTCTCCTTAATGGAGTGCACTTCAAATGCCTGGTGTGTTGTGGTTTCCTTTTCTCTGCTAGGGTAAATGGTCTGTACACAGGGCCAAGAGCCAGGAATTCCTACTTTCTTAATCTCATTTTGAAACTGTCTTTCTGTGTTTTGGACAACTCAGCCAACACGACTRCATCCCAGATTAAAACTTGAGAAATGCATAAAAAGCTTCTACTCAACAACCTCATTCACAGAGCTACAATTAAGATCAGGTATTAACTGAAAAATCCTGACAACTCCCTCMAAGTTTCCTAATACACTTACAACAGATTGTTTTCTACTATGCTCGTTCTTTTGAAATATTTTTACAGTCATCTAGAATGCTAGAATGGATCTGTTTCTAAGATGTACAATTTTTCCAAAGTTACACATAGACTGTGTACAGCCATGACTTCTCTATCTGTGGGCTTTTTTTTTTTTCTCTTCATTTTTCTCATGTATGTTTTTAGCAATGACCGCCAGAAGGAAAATACTTTAGAAGATCCCTTCCCACAGCAAAGACTTGGTGCAGCTCTTGGAGGCTCCCTTCAGGGAGGGAGTGATGTCGGTGGGACACAGGCTTGCGGGCCGCGGGCCTTGCAGGCAGAGCTTGGTGCAACCTCGCAGCGTTTCCAGCACAGCCTCCCTTCTCCTGCCACCACACACCAAAAATCCAGCAGGTTGCTTTGTGGCTTAACCCCTAGCTTCGTATCCTTAACATCACTGACAACTATTATACTTGACAAATTTGCAAAAATATAACCCAGCAAGTCCCTGGAGAGATTTAGCTTACGCTTTGAGTGCAACACTGAATTTCTCAGTTGAGCACTTCTTCTGACATTACTTACTTCCCCCATTTTAATGGAAAGTCTTGGAATAATGGCTTAACTGAACGCTACATGGTGTCACAGTGGAATATAGCAAGAAAAGGAGAAATGAAAACAAGTAAAGATGATATGTGTTTCTTTCCATTTATATACATTGCTTCTGCCTTTGACGGAGTGTTTTTGAGACTAATGGTCACTTACTGATAATTATAAAGTAAGGAAACAGAAGCAGAAACAGGCAGTAGAAAGTGATGACGTAGCGAGAATGCTAAATAGAGACATTTCTCTCAAGTAAATTCCTGTTTTCTCTTTCTTATTCTACAGGTGACAATATACTGAAAATATTCAGCAATTTTTCCAATAGATATGAACCTTCCTTACTTGACTGACAATCACAGTGCATCTGATAACATGTTAAGAAAAATTGAGGGATACAATTACAGGTTTTGAGATAAGACACAGCTTTCTTATTAGTCTGGGCTTAGATGTTTCCAAAGAGGATTTTTCACAGAAAAAGTTGAGAATTTGTTTGCTCCTTACATATTCCTGATTGGCAAAAACAAACTGGTCCTGAACAGTCAAAGGACAACCACCACTGGTACTTTGATGCCCAGAAAAGAGTCTCACTGCTACAGGTATGGCCAATTCGCCTTTATTTGGATCTAAGAGCTGGAAGCAGCAGCTCATGTGAGCTCCTCTGTGCCAAGTGAGACAGGTGAATAGCTTCCACCTGAGCTCCCTATTTCCTCAGTCAGCCACAATTTCATTCATGACTTAAGCAAGCAGGTACAGCCTAGCAAACATAAGCAGCTCTGTAACGGCTACATCTGCTTTTATTTTTGCATGGCTTGTCAAATGATGAGTGGTATTAAAACCGAGAATGTTTGTCACGAGTGTTTGGAACAAAACCCGACTGGCTGCAGGAGCAGTCGGCTGCAGATCTTCCAAGCCACCAGTGCGAGTGCCCCCAGAGCCAGCTCATGCCTAGGTGGGCTGGGGAAGTCCGTCAGCACGAAAGCTTTTGCAGTTTAACAAAGCCCAGAAAACCACCCTGCACGGCTGGTCATCAGCATCACTAGGGGAAAATGTTGCCATTCTGTTTATTTCTATTTTCAAAGCTTAGTCCTCAGGAGCGCAACAGAAGAACCTCCCCAAGTTCAAGGGGGTTTGTGAACACACACGATGCCACAATAGGTTTGGCCTTGCAATGCAACACTCTATGCAGYGAGTACTGACCAGGAACTGCTACAGCTCACTACCCACTGACCCTAAGGGGAAAAAAAGGACCAAACTGTGACCCTTCCAATCATTTTCAGTCCCAGATCTCCTGGGTCCAAGACCGAGGTTTTTGAATGAATGAAGCTTCTTCTGCTTGTCTAACTTTTAAGCAATGATGCCAAGACCCGTTCTGCAGCAAAAAGCATCCTCTGCTCAAGTTGCGAGTAGTTTATGTAACCAGAAGCAGTATTTTTTAGAAAACAGCACTCAAAGTCTTGTCTTACCTCATCRAACCAGACCCAAAACCAACATTCTTCAAAGTGAATGCTTTAAAAAAAAGTTTCATATTTTTAACTCACTACAGCTTATTCTCCTTTATAAGCAATTTTAATTACATTTAAGTTTTAAATTTATTTCCACCAGATGCATAAAATTACAATTCATTTAGACCATGTCACTGGAAGCATTTCATTAGATGATAAAATCCCCACCAGTCTGCCTGGCCTCAGGCTAGAAGTGACTGGAATGACATCTCTAGATTTTTAGCTGGAGAATTAAATGCAGCCCCAGCCCCTTGTGGCAAGCGCCCTCCAGGAGGAGATGACACAGCAGGCATTGGGGATAAAGAGAAGGGAAGGAAAGTTGGTGCAACTGGAAGCAAGAGACTAATGACAGCTAAAGCTGCTCTGAATTTCATAGACACAGGAAAAAGACCCGAACTAGAACCATGTTAAGCCTAAGAGGAAAAGCAACCATCTGCTGTGTCTGATGGAACTGTATAGCACAGTCAATAATTCGTAAGAATATAAAGCTTCCGATAAAATCACTAAACATTTTGGTAACACAGCCAGCTGCAGGAAGGACAGTTGAGGCAATTGCACCAAAACATCTAGAGGGCGAGCGTGGGTGCGCGGGAAGCGCCGTGTTGCTGGGCTTTCCCCCGGGCTCCTGCAAGTGACTGCACGTTACCGCCACACGAGCGGATCAGCTGGTTGTATTCTCTGCTTTGGGCTATGCATATTCCAGCAAGCAAAAACACCTCCTTCACTCTGCACYGATACTGCTTTCGAGTGGGATTATTCAGCATCCAAATTACATGCTCAGAAAGATCACCTCCATTTTGGTAATTGCCTTATGAATGCATAACATGGCAGCGTGGGGATTTGTATTCCCAGGAATGTCTGCTATCAGGCATCAATCGTTAGTCTGCTGCACATGTGGCACACCAGTTGATTTAAAAAAAAAAAAAAAGGCATAAATCGTGCTTGGAAGGCAAATTGCCTAGAATCAAACTCCCCTCTATCAGTACCAAGGTTTCACTGGGTGGTTCCCGATCCAGCTGCACATTTTAGGCACAACCTTGTGTTGTCTGCGATACAAAGAGGCCTCCCAGGCAAAGCGCAGGAGAGGTCAAGTCTCGGTACAGTTTTCACCCATCCGGCCCAGAGCGCGCCCTGAGCCCCTCCTGGGTGGTGAACAGCCCTCACTGCCCCAGCTAAGACCACTGCTCAAAGCAAATGAACCTTTTAGAGAGAGACTGCTTAGCAAGACTGAGAAAATGCAGGATAAAAACCTTACTTAAGCCTTGCAAATTACTGCATAGGGTGCATAAGGAGCCAGGATCTGGCATCCCTGAAGTGAAAAAGAGCAATTGCTCATCCCCCTCTTAACCTCAGATACCAGAGTAATTGCAGTGACTCAGACACTTACAGTAAGCTGTCTGCATAGGGGCTGATATCCTCTCTGCTCTTTTCCAAACATAGAAACCACTTGAGTGGGAGCTGTGCTGATGTGTGCTTGGATGTCCCTGCGAGAGCTGGAGGTGGAGTGACTGAACGGGGGGCGTTTGGTGCCTGCTCTTTTCCTGGCTGCAGAGGCAGAGCGCAGCCCATCCCATAGCTGTCAGTGAGCAGCTCAGGGATGGGAAGTGTTACAGAAGAAGCCAGAGGCAAAAATACATTAAATCTAGGGGAACAGGAAGAAGAAGGGGAAGCTTCAGAAGGGCACTCATTCTTTCAGAGCCACAGCGGTAAGTATCACTGGTTAGAGAAAAAGAAATGGTAAGCAAGGCAAGCAGGCACAAAAGTGCAAGCAGAGGCATCTGCTTGAGCATGATGGCACAGGTCAAGAATGCACTTCTGAAGAAATCTCCCCTTGTCCCCACTTGCCGGGCTTTGCTGTGCACTGCACAGCACTCTTGGGRCACCCAAGATAAATCTTTCTGGATGAAACTGTGGGAGCAGGTGCACCCATACAGCACACAGGGAAGTGGGACCTTTCTGGAGCCAGTGCAAACCCAGGGCAAGGACATCAGGTCCTCCTTGCTGGCTGCTTCGCAGCACAGATCCCTGCCTCTTGCTCTATGCTCCATACCGTCCTGCATGTAGTAGCGCATGCTGATTGGGAACTTGGGATAGTTCTGAATATCTTGATCTACAAAAATATAAAATAATCCAGTTTGTAATCCCAACACACCAGATTTGTAAAAACGTAACCTTCCCCCACCTTTAGTAAATAATTTCAGAAGTTTCTTCTRCAACATCAGAATTTCTCCTGCATTTTGTCACTACTGCACAAGCTATGCAGCCATCCCAGCAGTTACGGTACTCAGCATCTTACACAGCAGCAAATGCACCTCTGCTCTTCTGCAGTTTGCTGCCTCTCCCTCTTACACATTCTTTTCTCACGGTCTTGTTGGCAACTTAGGAAAGCCTCATCCTTCTCAAACACCTCCACCTTCCTGSAACTGGAACATTTCCACCACGAGGCTGATCAGTCCCTATTCTGCTTGTTCCACTCCACAGAAACCTACATTCAACCCATACTAATGCAAATCTTAAGTCCCAACATGTGGGCCTAATTTACAATCTTTCTGCAACTCCATTTCTGAATCTGGCCCATCTGCTCCATAAGAAGGTCAAGATTATTACTACAGGTAACCATAGCTCAGAGTTACAAATTGGCAAAGAAACGATAAACCAAAAGAAGCAATAACAATCAAGAATCAGATATAGATCCCATAAAACCAGTACTATGCCAAATTTCTCAGGCCAAAAATCCTTCAGCAGATGCCTTATAAGTAACTTTTTAGAAATCTTAATTTGAAAACCATTGTACAGATCAGCAATCAAAAGATAACATCATTGAAAGCCCAAAGCATGGTGGGTTGGTGTTTTTTTTTTTTTTTTTTTTTTTTTTTTGGCTTCTATAAATAAGGACAATCTTATTCTGTTCTCAGTTGTAGATATAAGGAACATTGCTCTAGAAGCAGCCAGCCAAGACTCACATTCACAAAACAGGGAGAAGAGAGGGAAGAAAAAAAGAATTCATTTTATTTCTGTGGCTGAACCTTTTGTTTCTGGACCCAAAGAGCTATGATACCACCATAGCTGCCTTAGGATACCTACAAGAGGATTTTTCTTATTTCCCAGACTACTGCAAAAATAGCAAGGGGGCCTGAATCAGTTAGAAAATAGAGGGGGCAGCTGGCTTGCAGATGAAGATGGAAATAAATCACTCTAGAGATGAGAAGGCCCAGAGCAGTCAGTAAGTTTCTGCTTTCTGGTGCTGTATCTCTTCATTCCACTCTTGAATGCTCAAAAAAAAGCCCCCAGAAAAATAGCCTCAAATAAATATCCTAGATATTTACTTAGATATCATAATAGATATCATGACATAGATACCATACATAGCAGGAGGGAATAAAGAGACAATAAGTGAATTATAATGCTCAGAGATGAAAGCATCCCAATCACTTGCATCAGAATTACACAAACTTCATCAAATTGGCATCAGGTCACTGGAACAAGCTCAGAGAATTAGCTGAACAACAAAACATTAATTCTACAATTTTGTCTTTTATTTGACCCAACCAACTGTTTGCCAACAGATTTTGACTTCTTTACTCACAGAAAAAGATGGGGACATATTGGAGGGAGACCAGAAGAGCAGTGCAGAAGTCCAGAACATGTAAGCTCTTGGTAGATATTRAAGGAACCAGAGTTAAGAGGATCTTAAAAGGCCATGTTTTCAAACAATTATTTTAAAAGGACATCTTCAAAATTGTGAATTCCTGTTTAAATTGCTGCAAAAGGGAAAACATCTTGGGGAAAATCTTTTAAAATTGAGCACAGAGAAGCACCAGGACAGACTTCACAACAAGGGTTATCAAAGCTGTTTGCTGGAGCCTTTTAAAAGCAAGTTAGGCAGACATCTGCCAGATGCAACACAACACAAGCGTCCTCATTCCCATCCTGAGGTAGGGAACAGGCTAAGTGACTTGCGAGTTGCCTTGGAAACAACCTGCCCACAGCTTTTGTAAGCCATTTTTAAAAATGGGATATGTCAAAGCTGAACAACACACCACACTAGTGCGGGGTGCCCGGGGCACTTGGCTTTWCTGTACCTTTGGATGACATAAAATGCCAGTCTACTCCTACATAATATTAGGTTGTGAAACATCAAACACCTGACAACAGAGCTGTGACATAACTAAATCACAGCTGGCGGATCCTAGGAGTCTTTTAATCAATACCCAAATTACTATTAAAACATTCCAATAACTCATTTTGCAGTAGTAGTAACAAATGCTCTAAACATGGAAAAGGTCATTTTAGGTAACTCTCTAAAGGGTAGTAGCCTCTGTTACCTGAGAAATATCCATTACAGATATCCTTTAAACTTTGTAATGAGCCATATTTAATAGGCTTTTTTTTCCCCCCAAGTAAATTTGAAACAGATTCTCCAAGTAATGAAACAAAGTTGGCAAGCTAGAGTTTCACCACGTGGCTCAGTGCCGGCATCACAAGGATGGGGGGTGCTCAGGACCCTGCTCCTGTCCCAGGCATTTGGCAAAGAGCCGCTATTCTGCTTTTACTGCCACATGATGCTTTAATATTCATAAGATTTAAATGTTTCCTGTTCCTGCCCAACTATTTATCATTTTCTGATTGAAAATCTAACAGGAAGACTTAAACATGGAAGCAGTTACTTTAGGCACCTCAGTTCCCAGGAAYCAGCCACAGACAACAGATACATGAATCTGAATTATATGTCACTTATTCTAACACTTCCATCTCAAGCTAAATCTAACTGGAGGCTAAGTTTAACTACAGATTTGAATAAAAACRTCAGAGGACAATTCTGGACAGCACAGTATAACATTGTCTCTAGCATGATCTATCTATAATCTGCTTTCCCCCTAGCTATCCCTCGGGCACAGTAATACTAATAGTATTTTACTGAATTTTGCAGCTCAGATTGACCAGTGTTCAATCAACCTTTGCTCTTTTAGATTTCCCAGTTTGCAAAACTAATTATAATGAATTGGCTAGCATGTATAAGGACTGCTATCCTTCACCATATTGAAAATGACTGCACAAATAGGTRCTACAGGTCAGCTATAGGTTAACAGCACAAGATGAATTCTGGTGGTGGCAAACCTGAGTTTTTGGTACTGGAAGATAAYGCTCCATCCTTGCTGCCCTTTTGGGATCATTACTTTCTATTGCATTCTAAGGACTTTTTTTTAAAGCTATATTTGTCTACTATATTTTCCACATTATGGCTACAGAATATAGAGAGATAGGCCCAAGTATCCAAAAATTATATATTTTCCACCACCTGATTGGTAAGAAGCATCAGACTACAATTAATTTTAAAATAGATGTGCATTAAATTGATGAACTGATTCTAAAAGGTAAATGTGGAGGCAAAAAAACTATGATGAAAAATAATGTCATCCTATGAGTAAATACAGTAAAGCAATAGAGTGAAAAAGACTGTCATTCAGCTTTACAGCAATACTTAAAATTATTTCTCTATAGAAAGAGGTCTTCCCCAAAGTATTTTTGTCTCACTCATCCAGATCATAATTCCTGCTGGGGGGAGGGGGAAAAAAAAAAAAAAAAAACAGTAACCATCACCAATTTTTTTTTTTTTTTTTTTTTTTTTTTTTTTTTTTTTTTTTTTTTTTTCTCTCTCTCTCTCTCTCTCTCTCTCTCTCTCTCTCTCTCTGGTCCCTCAGAAAATAACTATTTGAAGCTCAGATTAAACAGGATGCACAGGAACCTACTTGCTTTTCCCCAGCGGTGACAAAAATAGCTTTTCGAAACAAGCACACAGAAAATAAACACAGGCTGCTTCAATAAAAGAGAAAGTTACATTTCATAAGTCTTCTTTATGCAAGGAAGTATTTTAAAGAGAATATTACACCAGGCAAGACTAAAGACAAAGCAGGGGAAGTCCCATGGCAGCCACACAATAAATGGCAGCACTATTAACATTAGGTCACAACCTCCATGTCCCAGCTCTTTTGTGAGCTTRGAGCCTGGCGTGCTCAGAGCTGCCAACAGCTGTTCCAGGGCAGCACATGGTGAAGACAAAAGCAGCAGCCACCGAGGGGTTAAAAACATCGATTAATTTTTCCTTCTTTGCTGTGAGCAGTATCCCCTCAACCTCGTCTTTATCTTCCTGCCATCTCCTCTAGCCCTGGCCAAGCACAGAGGGGTGATGTGAGCCATTGCAATCACTGCCAGCTCGCAGTTTGGGTATTAAATAGTTACCCTATCTCTTTACCATTTTTCTTTTAAAACGGTCACTAGTTTCTAGCATGTGGGGGCACAAACTCAGTGATCTGACTTATTTAGACACTCACACCTTCATCTTAGCACCCACGTCTGCTACATATTCTTTTCACTTCTTTAAATGCTATTTTTCATTTAAAAAAAAAAGCACATTTGCAAGCCCCAAAACTTCACATTCCTTCATTCAAAACAGCAAAGTAAAGCAGCAGGATACTTCGCACTCTAATAGCAAGTTTATCTGAAAGAGCAGATGTGTCATAAACATTATCCTTACAATCTTTAAGCAACAAAAACTAACATACTTTAGACTCATGGCTTTTCTCAAGGCACTAGCAATATATTATTCCCAAATACAAACTATTCCCAAAGTCCAAACATCCCATATAATATAAGATGCTGCTTCTTGGACCATCTTTTGGCTTATTGCCAAAAGCCATAAAACTCTCTTCTGATCAGGAGTTCATATTTATTCTTGAGGAGCAATGTGCACTGGATGGTGTTGATACATAATTCAAAGGGGAAATCCTCTGGCATTATGAAGAGGAAAGTACTCGCTCAAATTGGGAAGAGGAGGAACAGCAGAGGAAGACAAGTGCTGTGCYGGAAACTGATCTTTTGTGGGCTCAAGATGACACTGCACACGGTAAAACAGCTTCTTGCATCTTCACTGACTGCAGTGGAGCTCAGGCTTATGCCAGGACGCCTTGGTAGACAGGCATAACAAAGCGACACAGCGGCTGAGGGTATGATTTTTATCAGAACATGGTTACACTCCATCAGTTAAGCCCTGCTCTGTTGATGCAGTGGTGTGACTGCAAGGCTCCCTTTCAGCCATGCACAGACCCTCCCCAGGAAAGTGCCCTCTGTACAAACCACCTTTCACCTCAACCACAGCCACGTTAAGGAGACATGTATCGCCTCAGTAGTACTGGTGGTTTTACCAGTGATGCAGCTTCCCAACAGGCAGCAAGTTGTAGCAAACTACTGTGAGTACCTGACAAACTCTGGAGTCACACAGCCAACATCACAAAACAGTTTGCAATAGCAATTTGCCATGAKGACCTCAGTGTGTAGCATTTCAGCAGCAATGCAGAACATGATGTCAACAACAAGGACTGCCAGCAAAAGATTTGCTGTAGATAAAACAGGGACAAAAGAAAAAAAAAATATCCTGTCACCTTTGGGTTCAACAGGTAAAAACCTGTTTGGCTTTCTAATCATATCTTATCGTCTTACTGGTAAATTCAGACCCTCTGATTACACAACAGCCCTTTCTTCACTGTCCCACACATGCCAATAACAGAACAAGGTTCAAGCCCTGGAGTTCCTCAGTCATTCACAGCTTTCCAAAGCAGCTGGCCACTAATTCCCCATTCTCTCTCCAGTCATACATCAAAGCTGCACGCCCATTAGTAGCTATTAACCAACCCTAATCAAATGCTCTAGCTGTGTTTGAATGTTGCTATTCAGTTTGCAACGTTAAAACATAATTACAGGCAGCAAGGCTTTTTGACATGACAAATATTTTTTAATAACATTACCAGAATTGTTAGTTCTGTTTTCGGTGCAAAAGCAAACAGAGCAATTCCAGCTAAAAAGTTAACATTTATCCGGCAGTAGGCTAAAAAAGACAGACTCTGGCAGCTARGAGCCAAGGAAACTGCTTCCACTAACCAAAGAGAGATGGTGCTTCCAGGGAGGCTCTTCTAGAGCCAACTTTTCTGCAGTTTCCAGGAGTGAACCATTAGAAAACTTCACGCACCAAGAGCCCCGGCCCCACTTGCTTTGTTTGCACCAATTCCTTCCTCTTCTTACACACCCTGCAGCTGAGCTGACTTGCCCCACAGCAGAGCCTTAATGCAAATCGTTTCTTCCAAAAGGGAAGCACTGCAAGTTGCCTGAAAAGGGAAATCTCTCATCAGTAAAATGATAGCCTAACACAAAGGGCAGAGGGGTCAGAAGGGGAAAGGCGCCTGCTAAAACCTTTGCCATCAGAGCCCACAACAATAGATTTTTGTTCACTTACGCTCATTGTTTAAATTGTGTTCTACTGCAAGGAGTCTGGGCGTCTTTCAAATGTAAATATTTTACAAGAGAATACCATATGGGAGACACAGCTGTTTGTTTTTATTAGGAAAAAAAGGAATCCTTTCATTTTGCAAAGTTTTTTTTTTTTTAATTTTTGTTTAAGGCCCAACTCAGTTATATGCCAACACTTGAATTACCTTAATTCAAATCAATCTTTAAGTAGTTGCAGGAAGTGTTTGAAGTTGGACTTTTACAGTTATTAAGCGCTTAAAGCGGTTGTAAAGGAAATCAAGATTGCAAAATGTTTACATATCAGTATGTTCCCACACTTGATAAAAAACAAAATGCAGGGACTTCTTACTTATTACTACAGGTAACATTCAGTACTTAATAAGGCATGATTACATTTGAATAACGATCTGCGATAACAGTCACCAAAAATAGCACTACCTGGCCTAAAAAAAGATCAGCAAGCAATTCAGGGTAACTTCCCTTCCAAAATATCCTTAAAGCTTAACATTTAAGGTTTGCAGAATACACAGGACAAATCACTGATAGGAAAAAATAGCATCTAGATCCAAAACAGCATAAGACACGTGCACACGTGTACGGGGAAACTGCTGTTCTCTTTACATCACAGAAAGGAAACATGTGCACATCTCTCCATCACTCTTTTTCTTTTTATCCTTGTACTTCATAAAATAATTTTTAATAGCTGATAAACAGGGATCGTACTGCAAAAGATTGAGTCTGAACTGCTCCGGCGTGAGTCCTATGAAACAGGGACTCATGCAAGTGGAATAACCCTGCAGGGTACACAAGGGACCCTGGCTCCTGGATGCTCTTCTGGAATAAATATACGTGTGTGTATGTGTGTGTGTGTGTGCGCGCGCACATGTGTGTGTGTGTGCGCGCGCGTGTGCGTCTCCACTGCCAGCCTTGCCTTCCCTGAACCTGCTCAGTCCCCTTTCTGAATCCATTTGCAGCCTTTGTCCCAGCAATCTCCTGTGTCCACCCAAAGTTCCCCTCTGCACAGTTGGACACACCAACTACTGCTGCAGCCTGAATGGGCAATGGAGAGGGAAAGGAAGCATGGTGTGTGGGGGGAACATTCTTTAGTTAAAAGTTACAGCTGAGAAAATATTATTCATTTTTATTTAATCAGCTGGAAGGGCCATGCAAGCAGGCCTGGACACTAAAGCAGGCGCTGGTTGGGGACCAGTTGGTTAGATTTTACTTTAGAAATTAAGGACTGAGTATTTATCCCCCAACAGGGTCTCTGGGATTGTATTTCCCACTCCCTCCAAAGGCAATACAAAGTGCTGCCCTACTCCACATGGCCCAAGGCAAATGAAATGGGTGGTCAAGCAATGGCACGATGTAGCCATGCTAAAAACAGGCCTGTATTAAACCAACAGGAAGCAACTCACACATGTTACAGTTCGTGCAGTAGCACCACTAAAAAGCGAGTCCTGGCCACCTTTTTTTGAGGCCACCTCTACTTTTAAATTTGTTTGTATTTAAAATTTGGCAGTAGTATTTGGCAGAGAGAAAGACAAAGTTTAAGATAAGAAAGCCAAGGTATTTCTCAGGGCCTCTGCAATAGAGGTTACTGATGTTTAAATGCATCCTCCAGGCAAGAACTGACTTTCTGACACTGTGCCCCAAATCATGTTGTTCTTAAATAAAATCATTCAGGCATCAGTCGCAAGGTAGAAGATTACACTGAAATAGTAATCCCAACACAGTATCTTTCATTTGCATCATTTACCGCTGAGCATCTGAAAAGAAAAGGTGGTTTATGTAATAGCCTTACCCAAGCCTAGGAATGTTTTACATTTCTCCTGCAAGACAAAATCTTCCTTCTGTAAAGGAAATCCAATGTTTTCTCAAAGTTGGACTGTGCAAATGCAGACATTTCCTCTCTCCGGTCAAAGCACTTTTGTGAGCATAACAGCAGTTATCAGTTTGGCCCCATATTCAGACTGGGAAGCACTAACAGTGTTAATAAGAAACTGGCATCTGTGGAGAGAAGAGGTGCCTTTCGGCCCTTTCGTGCTTGGAGAGCGACACATGATCCTACAACCCCGTTTTCTCCTACCAGTTGCACATTTTAAGGGGTTGCACATTTTAAGGCCCTTTTCTGTCTTACTGCAGCACACAGCAGATTCAGCAGAGATCCAAACAGTCCTCCTTAATCATAGGCACCAACTACAYTTAGATGTCAACCGACTTCACTGAGCAGATTTAGTTATTAGTTCCCATTAAAGGCATAAGACTGAATGCAAGCTCCATCTCAACGCATCCTTTCAGCGGTTTGAGAGATTACATTAAAAGAGTGTTTATTAGGATTGAAAATGGCATAAAAACAGAGAATAGGGAGATTGGCTAAAGTTTCTTCACTTGATTTGCACCTCATGTCAATATGAAACAATGTTTCTGTGAAGGATTTCAGAGGGCAAGTACAGTTTCCCCACTCTGCTCACAAAGGAGGCAGGCTGATATTTTCAAGAGAGATTGGGAAAAGCAGAAATAGTGTTTAGCCCTTATTGAAAATAAAGGGAGATGAATAGCTGGTGCCTTAAGGAACTTGTGCAAATCCCAGCGGGAATCTGTTCCTTGTAGCATGTCTTGCAAGACCTCTATGCAACCTGACAGAGAGGAGCTGTTCCTGCTGGCACGCTCGCAGCCCGCACCCRGCTGGCACCGTAGCCCCGATGGGCCAGCATGATGTGTTGCGCTGCCCAGACTCCTTTGTCGGAGACAATCAGGTTCAAATGCTCCAAGGCTGTGGCAAAACTAATTTAAAAGAATAGAATCAAGTAAGGACAGAGGGGTACCATATGTTCCCTTCTTATATAAAAACCTGCTGAGAAGCAGCATGCAGACGCACAGCACAAACTACTTTGTCCTTCAAGTTGGCTTCTCTCAAACGACATCCTGTGCCTAACTTCTCCTGAGCTTGCCCCAGACTCACAAGCAAAGTCTTGCCAAAATGCATCAGAGCAGCAGAAATACCTGCTAGTTTTTAGTGCTTTATAATACTACTGTTCCTCCCCACATTCTCTATGCCTTGTATATTAAGACGTAGAGTTCTTCCTACCAAGTGAGGATTACCTCTCGCGTCCACCTGATGGAACAGCAGTTAACACTTTGGGACTCTGAACTTGACCATTGCCACAACAGCAGCAACACAATGGTGTTCGATACTACCTCATCGCTGTTGGTTTGGGACATGACTCCCTCTCTTAGAAAGCATAGATATTTTTAATAGTACTTATGATATACATACATATACACACACACACACACTTGAGGAATAGCTGGAAGTAACAATTCCAGTAAAGGGGTACATTAATAGCAAAGCAAAACAAACTCAGGATAAGGGGTGTGTCCCACTGTGTGGGACACAGTGTAATTGGCTCAAAGTTAACTGAACTACATCAGAGAGAAAAATGTTCCCACGAATCCAAGGTTTTTCATAGGCCATGGCACAAGTATCAGTGAGCATGAAGCRATCATAGCAGCCATTCAGAAAAGAGAAAAATACACTGTGCATTAGTGATAAACAAAAGATTTTCAGTAAGTCATTAATAACAGTATATTCCCCATCTAGGGGTCAAGTGCCATCAAAAGAAGAGTAACACTCCTGCAGCTCCAGACACTACCCTGCTGCCTGGCCACTTCAAAACCAGRTACCTCAGCCAGAGGAGCTGATACAGCAAAACATACATTTTCAAGACATATTGACATATGTGACTGCTTGTTTTAAAGGTCTTACACCTGCTGAGGGATTGTTACCAAGTTATGAGAATTTTGTGCTCGCTCCTTAACTTGTATGTGCATATTGACTCCTTAACTGCTAAGTTTGGGTGCTACAGCCACTGAACTCAATGGAAATTAAAAATCTGAATATTCTCATGACTCTGATCCTAAATTCCTATTCACTTCAGCTATGATCTAGGAACCTAGAACAAAAGTTAGGAGCTTAAATATTTTTTTGAAACGCAGCCTCATGCAGCAGGCACACAAGCCCTGGCAAAGACCTTAGACGCTGCTTGAGGTTCTTGGTTGTGAGCAAATGGTAAACAAACAAAATGATCAGAATTGTAGCTTTTCGTACTGTCACTGGCTTATGTGGGATCGATCTGAAATGCAAGGAATGCAGCAGSGCCGAAACCATCAAAGAGGGGAAAAAGGATGAAGTCAATGCAGCATGCAGCAAAACATGGGGAGTATATTATGCTAACACATGGCACATTTTTGTCAGAGACACAGCATTATTCATGTGTATGACAGAACGAAGTCAAGCTGGAAAGAACAGCTCCCCAGCGTGCAATACTTTTTTGGTTAGTTCAGGCTACAGCTAAGATAGGTAACAGTGTTACTCCCCAGAAACAGAGAGACTAAGGGGCTAGTCACTCATGATCTGGTCTATRAGCAAGTCTTCCCTTACTAATAAATACAGAGATCATAAAGACTTTCTTCCAAAGTCCCCAAAGACTTAAAGGAWTTTTTTTTCAAATAAATCACAGACTTTCAGACCCTCTCTAGYTGATCACTGTAAATGTCACCCAAATATCAGACACTATATCTACACAAGACAATGGAATCAATTTAGCCTTTCTCCACACTGTTGGGTTCTCACTGTCACATGTCACAATGCTTTACCACATTAACCCTCTCCCCTCCAGCTTGCATTATGATGAAACCTCCTGCGATGCAGCCTGCCCTGGTGATGTGGCATCGGCCCCCTCCCCGGCCACCATCTCACAGGACGGTGGCAGCCAGGTCAGGCAACAGGCTGAAACACGGGGTACCCTGGCAGAGGTGGGGGCCCTGTGTGGGCCTTGCTCCATCCCCAGGCACATGAATGTTTCTTCCCAGAACAGCCACTCGATAGACCACATCTGCAATAGCAATAGGCAGGACACAGGGCAAGTGCTTGGTGCCACTGCCATCACACGAGGAATGTGCTTTGCTTCAAGTCTGACATGTTGAGAGCATGGTGTGGGTACTGCAGCTATAATGATGCCAATTTACAATATCTCCCTGCCACTGAGAGGTGATGATCAAGTTCCTGAGAAAAAATTCCTCAGTATTTGATGTAAGAACTGCTAAGAGACATTCTTTTGCTGTTGGTAATACATCCTCTGACAGTTTCAGCTTACTAGCAATAGCTTCAGATTCCACATTTTGATTGATGCTTTGTCATGTTTTTATCCTCACAAGGTGTAAAACGACATATAATATAATTCAGATCTGGCAGTTGCAGATAGTCATTCGGCAAGTCGTACTGCTAGCCAAGAATAAACACAGAACACTGTCAGCAAATCCAATCCATTACAAAAAGCAAGGATCTGTTATACTGAATAGTTTTTACAGCAAGTTTACAATAATAGAAACAAAGACTTAGACTGCCATTGAGAGGCACCTAYGAAAGAACTGAAAGCAACAAATAAATTGCAAACCCATAATATATAGCTGAAGCTGAATGATACAAATTTATCCAAAATGCAAATTTTGTCCTGAGATGCAAAAGTAGTGAGATGTTCCAAACTGAGGACCATTACCAATAAAGTCCCTTTCATCTCTTCTGGAAAAGGGAAGTCCAGTAATTGTTAATTTTATCTTCAAACGAAGATCTTTTTATCCACAACTAAAAAAAAAAAGAAAAAAAGGCATTGCTGCACTAGGTATAATCAACCCATCAGACAGCTGTAAGTTAAAACAATGGCTCAAATAGTACTAAGCCTCTTACRGGAATTCAGTCAAATCCCAACTTATTTGGATTACATAGCAGTTTGGGAAATCCAGTTGTAGGGGATAATTTTGCTTCCAATCAAGCTCAAAAGAATCATAGCTTTTCCTTCTCTTACAAGGAAAAAGAAAAATAATAATTACATTGGCCATGTATAAAGTTGCTCGACTGAATCTACTTGCAGCCAGCCCAGAAGCTCAGAGGATGTGTGTCTGTGCCAAGGCTGGCTTGAATAAAGATCCCTCTCTGCTCCTCCCAAGGTTGAGAGCACTGAAAAGGCAACACGGTTGATCGGAAAGAGGATCCATCTCACACTGCTCAGCAGCCTCCTCCTTTGGGCCTGACCCTGTGATCGGAGCACCAGACACTAGAGGATACAGAAAGCACTAGAGGGATTCGAAAGCCTTGGACCTCTGTGCTTGCAATGTTACCAACTGGCATGCAACTTCTGAGGGCTGGCACAGCAAGCTCGTCACAAAGGAGGTGACACAAGGCACACCACGCTCCTGCTGTGGTAGAGAAAACATCATGTTGCTACCACTTGTTAAAGTGAACCAAACCTCCTTTGCTCCAAAGGCTGAAGCACTTAAGAAACCAAACTCACAGAGACACTTTTTCAAGTGATGTAAATCAGCAAGACTTTCTCCTTGCAAAGGATTTCCACACATTTCTTGGAGCTGAGCATCTGGCTCAAAGGACAGGATGCTCCAGTACTGGGCACACACATATGTGTAAAGCARATAGGCTTCACAGAAGCATTAAGCAACAAGTAGTTCCAACTCCCATTTATGTCAATGGGAGCTGCACACATTCAGTATGTCCAAAAGTAGGCATATGTTAACATGTCCATATATGGATTTACATGCCTATCCTTTTAGGATGAAATACTGAAAATATTGGCCTTTTTGTCTTTTAACCGTTAGCAGCCAACAAGTCTCTATTATGAAGAAAGAGATTTCTCAGTTTCTTTTTCTCTATAAACTGACTAAGACACCAACAGGACTTGTTGAGTTGCTGTTGTAGTTCAGTCTTCTAGTTTACTTCAGCATCTTTTGGTTAAGGAACATGATTTTTAGGGCCTCAATTTTCATTGCTAGCACTATTAYTGTAATTCATTTGAGGTTGTTATGCAACTTTATCATAAAAATGAAATAAAAGAGAAATCTTTCTTCAGAATAGAGACCTCTTGACGGTTAACGGTTACAGATCATGTGATGAAACAAATCTTGAAACTGTCAATTTTTCAAACAATTAGATATCCTGATGTTAATCCGAAAGCTATATGAGGAGATGGAAAGAATTCCCGACTTTCGGATTTCCATCACATTTTCATGGTTAAGAAATCAAAACCAACCAAACAMACACACTCGTTTCTTCATCAGGCAATTATTATGGGTTTTGGAATAGCACTGTCTTTTCCCTCTCCCCCCCCCATATTGCCATTTTCTTCTGAAGCATCATGAAACATCATTCAATCCTGAGCACAATAGGCCCTGTGCAGATAGCATACATATATTCAGAAGTGCTGTATGAAAAACAAAACACTGCTGCAAACTTCACCTGGGATTAAAAGTTCAATCTTTTCTGGCTCAATCATAAACAATAAAAATTCTTCCAAGTCCAGTGATGTATAAATCCGTTACTTTTGAATTATGCCTCTCTATCAGCTGGTGATCCCTATTTCCTTCTTCAGGGCAGAACACGTGTCTCTAGACACATAATTTGAGGCAACGAACTTATACAAGCGGCCTTGCGAGWTAAGTACAGATAACGGCAGCTTTGATGGTGTGCAGATGAGAAAAACAATCTTTTTTTGTTTGCCAGAGCTGTGGCAGGTCGGTAGAGCTGAGAGGAACAAGCACCAAAGATCTGATTTTGTTTGCATACAGCAAGCAGATCTCCAGAGCAAGACTTGTTTACCTCCTTTCCTGTAAGAACTACTTCAATCATCTTGGATGTCACAAAAGACAYGTAGAAAAGGAAATAGAAAAGTGAAGGCTAAAACTAGCACAAGCCAGGTGTTTAGGAACAGATCTATTTTTGCCTTTATGGTGTGGCATTTGGAGATGTACTAAGCTCCTCCCTGTGACAGAGCTGAACCTGCACAAGACTTGCACATTGATGCAACTCAACCATTGATGCGTTGATGAAGCTGTGCACGTTGCATCTGTAAGTAATGTGTCAAATTTATTATAGTCTTCTCCTGGACAAAGGTGCACCAGGGTAAGACCTTTGCCAGAAGAGCTGTACTGGATTTAGGAACTCAATGGGGACAGCCATATGGCAGAGAGGCCACATTTGATCTGTCAAATAACTGAAAGCATCACACCAAGAATTAAGAGATTTCTCTGCAGTGGTCTCTGGAGCAATGAGCTGTCACCTCAAAGATCCGTTTGGCATCTCAGGCTCTGGAAAGTGGGCGCAATAGCCCTAAACGTGCACGTGAACAGCCAAGACCGGTTCCCAAGGAAATCGGTGACAAAATTCCCAGGGATCTTGATGGAATCAGACATAAATTACACAAGTCACAACAGGATCCAACTGTGACAGTACAAATCAATACTTAAACTGAATTCAATTTTGCAAACTAAATCAGGATTCTGTTCCTCTGTCTTGTAGGAAATATCTTTGCTTTACAAGATACCACAAGAAGAAATAATAACTAAGATGTGCCTTATATTCAGTTTCATCTATTCTAGGACCACAATCACTAAAATACTTTCATCATATTTTTAGCATTATTGAAGGCATTAGTGTAAAACAGACTTAATTGTGCATTTTCTCACTATAACATATAGATTTACTTAAATATCCTCAACTCCAAGTTTCCTGTGTTTGCAATGCTTAGATCTGCTAAAATTACAATTATTTGGTTGTTACAATTAAGCTGCTGGTACAATCCTCTCCATCTCTCATCCAAGTGCAGCAGGACCTGTCTGGGATTATTTAAACTCAAATGGTACTTTGGCTTTTTACATCAGCAGACAATTTGGCCCAAAGTGTGTTATAAAGCTTAAGATGAAAAAGAGAAAGGAACAGCATGTTCCAGTCTAGAAAGCAGGCCTGAAGGACATCAGACCCCTCCTTAATCATACTTAGATTAAAACAGCTGATATTGGGAGTGTCCTGAACTTGCATTCACTCTGCCGCTGCTAGAAAATAATACAGTGGCGAGGTGGAATTCTGATTTTAAAAATCATGACACAAACATGCAGTTTTAGAAAGATGATGTTGAGCTGTTCACAGTCAGGGCTGCTGAAACTCATCAGCTCTGGGATGGCAACACTGGCCCAGCACTGGCTCCCTCTGCGGCCCTGGGAAATCCTCTATCCACTCCCATCCCTCACACTCAAAAGGGCACCGAGAATTCCTCAGCTTGGTCACAGATGAACTAGTTACGGATGTGATTCTTCCCTCAGTTATCTTGCAAGTCTCAGTTCATAATCAATCATGACTATGAACACCCTTTGTTTCACTAATCAATAAGCTAGGTCTCAGGAAGTTAAAATACTTTCCTCAAGATTAAAAGAAACACTGGCATAGCATTCAAAATAACCTGAGTATATTTACTGCTATTTAGTTTACAGATAACTCTATCCATCATCTTTCTTCCTGCTCCCACCTCCAATAAACTCATCTCATCCATCTTTCTTTCTCTGAGCTCTCCCCCATACGTCATGGGTCATGTTCTATTTCTTGTTTCTTAGGTTTTGATTTCTAAGACCTCTTACCAGATACATTTTCAGACGATACTGGGGACTTCGCTGCTCTGACTTATCAGAAATTGATGAGGGTTAAAATAACTTGTGCTATTAAAAGCACAGCCAAAAAAAGAGAACATTTTACTTTGGAGAAAATCCATTTGGATGCACTCACTCCTTCTAGAAGCCCTAAACAGCTTGATCCAAGAGACCTGCTAAACAGAAACATAATTTCTACTTATAGCAGGCTGAAGCAACTTTTCCCTAGGAGATTACATCACTTTGATTGGATGTTATGTTTTCCATCCTGATCTCTCTAGTAAAGTGAAACTGTAGGAGAAACATATTGCTCACTGAAAAGCAGTATATAGAACTACTGCAAAAGTGGACGAGAAATACCAAAGGAAATAGAAATCACTTGAGCCAAATTCTTTCCTGATTCACTCCCGCACCATCAGGTTCAACTGAAAARGGCTGCCTTCAGTATCAAACAACAAAATTGATAACATTTTCCTTCAAATATTAACTCTTAAAAATATTGAAAAACAAAACCAGAAGATAACCACTCCAGCACGAAAAAAGAATAAAACTAGCTGAAATCCAACACTAACATTACAGACCTTGTAGTTTAGTTTATGCTGTGTTCATATTAATAGAACACAGTGCAAGAACCACTTTGAGGCAATGAGAAGGTTGCACAAAATAGCATTCAAAAAAAAAAAATCAGGAAATGCCAGAATAAAGGTTGCCCAGGCAACCTTAATTTTACCCCCTGTGCATATGTGCATTTTACAACACAGACTTTAAATACACCATAGCATTCCATTTCTCATATACCATCACATACAGAAGTAAGCTCCAAACAATAAGACCAACTTGGCATGTTGYACATATTGTTGATTTTTCCCCCTTACAGGGAGGAGCAAGAGAACTGGTTTACAATAACCTTCCTTTCAATAACTTGCAATACCTTAACAGAATTTCACTAAATTTAGGACACAAAAAAGTTGCCCAACATCAATCCTAAAAATGAGTTTTTGTTTGAGCTCTTTCTAAATCTTTGGAAGCACAAGGCTGTAGCAGGAAGTGCCCTCTCCGCTATAACGCCCTATATCACCAGTATATTGRAAATATACGTTCATGTGTGGACAACGTAGTCTTTGCTCTGTTATAACTTCTTGTTCTGCTGTGCTAAATAGACATCAAGTTTYATCTGTAGTTATAAAAAGCCTGGAATATTGCCCTAAAGAGACTAGATGAGGTAGTCAAAGCCAATCCAGAACACCAGACTTACTAATTCACTTCTCCCAGAAGGGAAGGAATAGTTCAGATACAAAACCAGCCCCTGGGAAAAAGAGAAAAGTAGTCCACTTTTCTGAAGAAACTGAAGATACTTCAAGCCTTAGACTGTACGCAAATAGAATGAGTACAGAAATTGAAGCCAAAAGTGTTAAGGTAACTTGATGAAAATAAGGAACTTTTATTAACAAAGAACCGAAACAAAATATACAATGTCTCTTCTTCACCACAACCTAACAAATAAAGAAACCCACATGACAGCTTGAAAAATGCCTGAGACTAAATTATAGTGATACCTTTATTTTCCCAGAGCCTTGCTTTCCTCCTCTTTTAACAAGGATTTTTGTTTCTGAAAATCCAACAGAAAACTACAAGTTGATCTAATTGGCACTCTACCACATACAGTGCTCAGCCAGTTAGCACCAGAACAACTTTCCTGAGAAGACAGATGGATACCTGAAGGATCAGATTAGCCAAAGACAAACAGCATAAATAAATCCCATTCACCTTGATAACACGTGCTGCAATTCCTCATTAGCCAGGAATTTGACCCTTCTACTGCTGCCCTCAGACAGCAAAAGGCAGACAGTTCTCCAGCTGAAATCAGTCTAAAAAACTCCCTTGATTGAACAGAAATAGGTCCAAAAATAGCACAACACACATACACATAAAGAGTCCTTCCAAGCACTCCACCTGGACTGCCTGGACTTGGGATTGCTCCCTCAATCCCATGCAAAGCCAGAAGTGACCCCTCTGTTTTTCCCACTCCCCCATCACCTTCCTATTTAGGTGACAAGCTCTCTGGGCAGGTTTTCCCTCTGAGGACCCATTTGTACTGTGCATAGCACAGGACGGCTCTTCTCTCAGTTAAGGTCCTTAGGTACCCTTTAAATACAAAAAGTAATGAGAAAAATAGCAACTAATGCAAAGACTCGATTTATACAAATAATGCATGGCTTGGATAAGACACTGTTTGCAAGAGATTCTTTCCTATTCACTCTAAGTTGATGGCAAAGCTCCCACTAGCCTCAATGGGAGCAGCAGCAGACTCAGTTTGGGTATTCTAAACACTTTCAAGAGGCCAAAAATATCCTGTTTGAATGACAGAGCACTTCAGTTCCCATGGAAATTTCGGATTCCCATCAAGTGTGTGATATAGTTGATCCTGAGCCACAAGTTACCTCCATTTCCTACAACAACAGCTCCTCGGGGACACAGGCACCTCAGAACCACTGCATGCTTTATTGGCTGGGTCACTGAAGTTTCTCCTAATACTTACAACAAAAATAATATTTTCCACTCTCGCGTTTTGCTAAGTTGAAAACTGTTCCTTAGATACCTGGACACACAGTTTATGAGAAACATATGTAAAATCCTGACAGGCAAGCCTTGTTTATACCTTCACACAAAATAACTACTGAAAGGACCAATTTTCAGAAGATGCCTCCTGGGACCTGTCAAACACATAGTGTGTCACAGACATCTTCAAGTAAGGCACTTCAGGCTCTGCCTTTGACTTCTTTGTGATGCCTGCCACTCCCCGAAACTTCCCTTGCTTTTCCCCCAGGGCAGATATCATCCTGATGGTTGCCTTCAAATATAACCAACAATTTGATAAGAGTCTGCTGAGCTTTCACTGCAAAAGGAGGAAACCTTCTCACGGTCTAGGATGGTGCTGTCTGGTTTAAATCAATGCACAAACACTGCATCTTTGAGATGTTCATTGGGATGTGATAAAGATCCCCTGCTTGCTCAGAGGGGATCCTGACATGAGATCCCATAAGGAATGCTATGTTTGTGAATCAGCCAGAGGCCTCTGTCCTGCCCTTCTCATGGGCTTTATAAGCTCTTTATTTTCAAAGAGGAAAAACTGAAAAATTAAGGACTTGCTGTTACTAAAAATGTTAATTCCCAGGCACTTTGTGCAAATGGATCTGCTTTAACTAACTGAAGGCYTTTGTTTTTTCCCTCCTGCCTGCTTCATCACAATGGTGCATGGAAGGAGGTTATTCTCAGCCATAGCAGGGGTGCACAAGTGATCTTATTCTGGCCCTCTCTTACCCCTTACAGAGGACAGGAACAAGTGGTCAGGTATTCGCTTTCAATTATTTTTTTTCCCTTTACTTTCTCAGTATCATTTTATGACTCCCTTTGGTTAACTTGACCTTTATATTTTCCACTAGGGCAAATAAAAAAGCACATTACAAATTGTTTCTGTACTGCTTGTACCAATGCAAGAATATGATTAAAGTGTTTTAGAGGAACTCTAAGTYGACAGAAAGCTCTTTTGCCCTATTTAGGTACACACACACACTGAAAGCACATCAGACAAAGCAGCACTTCTGCTTCGAGCTGTGTGTTYTTATGCAGTTTTAATCCCAGGAGCAGTAAATTTGTCTTTAATATACCACTCAGTACCTCAACTGATAAAAACAGATTCATGCCACATGCRCAGTGATGTAACCAAAGAAAAACTGGTGCTAGAGAACCTGCATTTCCTCAGCAAGCAATCTCCATCTTCTGAAGCATGACAAAATGCATCTCTAYTTAAAATTAAACACAAATCCTAGAGTTTTCTTCCCAGACTTTTTCTCTTTTACTTTTAGCTTAGCTTACCAATAAAAAGTGAATGTCACCACAGACAAAAATGACCATTTAAGAAGGGCCATAAAATTCATAAGCTGGACACTTTTCACTTGATATTTTTAACATAAATAGTAGCTTTGTTTCATACCATTTCATAGATCTCAGACACCACCACTCAGTACTCCACACCACCCAGTATTGCCACGTAGCCCACAAACAAGCATTTGGCATTCCCAGTATCTTAGGGAAACCATTTCTCAGATCATTTCACACATTGTGTTTATTTATTGACCTGCAGGTAAAAATATCCTAAGAACAGCTCCATTCTATAAGAAGCAATAGATATGCAAACCAAGAGAATCTCTTCTGTCAAAGAAAAGCAATGTCYGTAACAGGAATCCAGCAGCCTAACGTCCCTGCTGAATTTGGGATACAATTAGGAGAACTTTGTTGTCTTGGACCTTGGATAAAGAGCCTTTGAAGATTTTGGAGGCCCTCTGCAAGTTGAATATGTTTGAATTAGCAGTTGCAATTTTGAATACTTAATGAGGATGCTGAACCAACTGTACTTCAACTCCAATTTAAAAACTTGAAGCTAGAAACTGACATAAAGCTGAGGATTAACTCTATCATGAATGTGGAAAAAGATGATGGTACCTCATTAGTCACGCTTTTAAAATCATGCAGCAGAGCAATGAGGAACAAGAAAGCTCATGCTTAACTGTTGGTCTAACAAAAATCAGAAACTAGAACCTGGGGAATGCCAGCCCTGTTAAAGCATTTTGAAAAAAACTCATAATCCACCAGCTCTTTAGAAACCAGATGTTCTTCGGCTATTAAAAAATACCTTCTAACCTCTTCATTGGTAGAGAAGATAGATGCACCCAAAATACAGAAATTCACCTACAGGGCAACAGAGGAAGGCAAAGCAGGAGAATCCCAATGGCCCTGAAGAATAGCACTAACAATTTAAAGGACACATCCCCTTCCATTGCTGAGGGGTTTCCACAAAGGTAGGGACTGGAATTTCAGCTCCCCTCATCTTGCCGATCCATGCCAAAYGCTCCCCATCAGCCAGCCTCAGAGGGACATTTCACACACTGTTAACTAAAACCTCCTACCTAAAAAGTWACCACATTCACACAGGTAAGGGTCTCGAGGAACAAAGGTTTCTATTACAAGAAAGAGAGGTGAATCAGCTCAGGGAGTACTTTGTGTAGTACACTCATGTTACTGGGCAGTGTAAAGGGTGGGTGCAGAACCCCTAATTTTCTCAGCTGCCAAGAGAAACTAAGGGGAGATATTGCTACTCTAATGTTTCTATTCTTCCTTTCTTGCAAATCCAACAGAAGAGACTTGAGGCTTTTAGGAGCTGTACCAATACTTCATGTAGAAAACATCATCTTGCTGTTAGAAATAGGCACGTGAAGCTGCCAAGAGAGCCAGATACATCCCCCTTAGACCTCATCTCCATCAAATGCAGAGACCTTTTCTGGCTATTGCTTTTCCAGAGTTTGTCTGAGATCATCACATACGTAACAAAGTGGTTGTTCCATCCAGCTCAGCCAGAAGCTTTCTACTTGCTTATAGCAGGAGAAGGATGGGTTTAAGCATCCCAGGTCTACCAGCTTCTCATTTGCTTCTGGCTCTAATTCAACACATCAGCACAGTAAGTTTTCCTGAGGTCCCAGCTCTGGTCAAGCCTCCGCCTGTCCTCCTTTGCTGCTAACACAAACAGTACCAGACAAAATGTTTATACAGATCTCAAGCAATGTCAGAGTCCAGTTCTACCCTCAGTTACGAAAGGCTGCAATGGAAAAAAAGAAGTCTTGCAATTAAGCATGAGAAAACTGGATCCATTTCTGTTCCCCCAACACTATCAAATGCTTTGCAACCAAGTATATTTTAACTGTAGGAATAAATAACAGCACAAAATAATATTTTCCCGCCCATTAATCAATGTGTCATATTTCTTGGATATGACAAAACTTCTAATCAATATAGAATTTTCACCTGCTTGTGAATGGATGTTGCTGTAGGACAGGCAACCAAGTGCTGCTTGGGGCTTTGTCTCTTTTTGGGCTGGTATGAGAGGGTGTCATGTTCAGCTACAACTCCAGCACAGAGCCCGCACCCTGCAGGGTTACTGGATAAGCCTGCATACTCAGAACAAATCTCTGTTTCACAAATTTCATTCAGCTTCTTAAACAGAAGACAATAATATTTTTATAACCACAGCCGATCTTACAAATTACAGTAATCCTGGTAGGTTTATGTGGAACTTTTAAATAGAATAATCAAAGAAGATTTCACATACTTCTTTGCAGACTAAATTAACTTCTCTCACACTGTCTGGGCTGCATCTCCGTAGGCTAGGATTTAAGCAGTACATTGAATAAATACTTAGACGGGGTACATTCAAAGAATAGATGGCTATTGAGAGAAGTGGATTTGGGATAGTCCTCTTCCTTCTGAGCAAGGAATAACTACAGCTATGAAGAGAAATACTACCATTCTGTGCAAGGTTTTAACAAGCTGGTTTTCCTCCAAAAGCAAGATGGGGAACTAGTGACTTGGCAGCCTGCTCCTGAGCCACAGAGCCTGCGCCCCACGGCACGGCGCTCACACGGCTGCTCCGGCACCRGCTGCCCCCATGGGCTGCAATCATCACCCCTGGAGCAGACTGTACAGCCAGCTGGCTGCTCCTAACACCCCGGAAAAGTCCAGTTTCTGSTACAATTTCAGCAAAAATCAAACCATATCAGGAATCTCAACAGCTCCTTCCAAAGAAAGGAACATAAATTTATTTCCTTGAGTTATCAATTTTAATATAAGTCTGACAGCTCTGTATGGCACAGGATTAATAGATTTCATGTGATCAGGTTTGTGATTACATCCAGTTTCTTGCAATTTTTTCCATGAACAACCTTTGCCATTTGGATCACACTCTGTTTCAGGGATATAGTAAAGAGATSGAGAAAGTAGGAAGTAATAGAAAACAATGTACTCGGCAGGAAATAAAGCAAAAATATAGAAAAAAACTCAGCCACTTATCGATATCACTGAGTTCACTTTCTATATCATCTCCTCACACAAATATGGTTGAAAAATTAAATTCTAGTTCTCATACAGCAGCCTCCCAAACGAGCAGCACAGCAGCAGAAATTGATGATTAAACCCAGAATAATAATTTCCTAAACTGATGTAATTGGAGAAAGAGATTCAAAACACATCCTGGCAGTTATGAAGCAGCAGAAAGAGAATCCATCACAGGATGGAAAACAGGCTCTCTCACCCATGCTCTGCACAAGGATGGGCATCACMGGGAATACGACCAGATAGATGGACAGGCCCTCATTTCACACACTGAGAGCAGCCCCTTGTAACAACCAGTTCTAATCTTTGGTCCTGCATTGGTTTGAAAAGCATTTTGTGAATTGGTATAAGGACAAAATTATGGGCAGGAACAGATCTTTGCCTCATCAGGTGATTTTATAGAAAGACAACTGAAAAAAAAACACAGTACGCAGAGCAGAAGGAGAAAGATCTAGGCTCGTGGGAGCACAAAACATTCATGGGCTTCAGCTTCCCTTCCAAGAGTCCCCCACACTGCTTATTGCTCACCCTCCAGGTAGGGAAGCATCGGATCTGTCGGGTGGCATCGAGTGGCACGAGACTCACATGGGTCCCAGACGGAGTTGAATCCCACGCGTACAGGCCGAGCCTCCGCTTTCCTGGTGCCACCGCAGCGTGTACGGGCTGGGACTGCTAGAGCCCTGCTCACTGCGGGCGCCCAGCAGCTGAGCTCATTCGCACCAGCACAGCACAGAGACACCACACACAGCAAGGGACTCTGAGCTGGAGACTTGGGTTTCATCCCAGCTTACACCCTGACTCACTGCATGGCTGCAAGTGAGGCCCTTTTTTCCCCCACAAGGCCTCGTGTACAAGGCAGAGCTCCCTGGGGCACAGGCCAAAGTCTGTTTTTCCTATGGTTTTCACTCRGGGGAAAAGAAATTAAAATAAAATCAAGATCACGAGCTCTAGTGCTTCCATTGTAGGATGCCAAAGCCACTTCTTTCATCAGGCTTCCCACAAGGACGCCACATAAAATCACCCACAAAACAGAAATAAACAGAGCCCAGATGGCACTGGGGAGGCAGAGAGTGAAACCTCACTCTGTGTGYAAGCTTTCCAATTGGGGGAGGCATTCAGATATCAGGGAGCAGAGTTTTGATACATCAGCAGGCAGATGTGCATTTGAGCAAGCTCTGATACTGCTGCTACACTCCTGCTTTTGATCTATGCTACAGCAAGGCAAGCACAGAAAAAGGAATCAGTGGCTACAGCAGACCTGACTGATCTAATAAAACTGTGCTTTCTWTTCCTTTCTGCTGCAGCGCAACCTAACCTTACTGTAGTGAATGGCAAAACTCTCACCACCAGCTTTCCCTGGAAACTGCATCAGGCCATTGCTGAAAAAAAGAATTTCCCATATGCTACAACTGTGGAAAGTCTGGACTGCAACATCTTAATAACCTACAAAAGCCCTGCATCGAAAGGGCAGCCCGTTACAAACTCACCCTGTGCCATAGCCACTGGAACAGAGCAGGGGCTGCATACATCATTCAACACTTGCCAGAGCTGCATTTGCCTCATTATGCTCCTAGTCGCTTTGTTCAGAGACGTGTTTCCCCATCTTAAAGTTTCTCTGCAGTAAGCGCTAGGCTTATTCTGAAAAGTTCTGTCTGAAAAGTTCAGTGAACTGCTCTAGCACAGCACCTGATCACCAAGCTAAGCCGCAAAAGCAACCAGGGATGCCAAAAGCCACAGAAAACTGACCTTTTGTTGCTACCACAACCTTATTTGGTGGAGAAGCTCAAACATGCCATTATTAATGAATCACACCAGAAGTATTTCTGTCTCCCAGCTTTTYGGGACAGACAAAACTGCTGCTCCACTTCTGCGGCGCCAGTGCTCAGCAGAACCGCATGGACGGCTCAGCTCACACACCAGGTTCATGTTCCATTTATTCAGCCAGGTAAGTTACTGAGCATCTTGCTCTGAAGGCTCAAGTTATGCACATTACACATCTATATCACATTCTTGAACAACTCACAACTTCATTTGCAGAAACCAAAAACAGTTACACTTTGCTCTTTTCCAAATGCAGCTTCTTTTCRTATGTAGGCCCAAAAGGTACTTGGAAGAACTGCAATCTGAATCTTTTAACCTTAGCATCCATAATGCCTCTGGTGTCAAAATTSATTTTCACCATGTTGAAGTACAAGGAAGTTTTGTGTGTCTTACATGGGGTAGGATTGTTTCCCCCTCCCTTTTTCTCTTCTTTCTAAATGAGCTGCTGATAAATAGCCCATTAGTAACTAAAGAGTTGTGGCAACTTTGCTAAGTTGCCAGCATACATTTCAGCAGTATAATGAACAAAGTTGTTTGATATTTTGCTTAAAGGTGTTCTTGGTCTGCAACTGCTCTGGGTCTAAAAGCAAAAAGACAGATAATGATAAACCGCTGCAATAGCCAGGGGAATAAATACTCTGACTAAAGTGGAAATTAACCTTCAGAAAGCTAAGAAAAAAATGACAGAATATGAACTGATCCTGATATGCAAAGGCACCAGTGACTGCTCAGAACATTTTTAAGATTTGATTTTGCACAACAAAGCTACATAACTTGAGAGACAAGCAACAACAAAAATAAAGAAGTGGTGCAAATATTCAGTTTTTAGTTCCTCTATGGGCAAGAGGCATCTGCTAAGAATTCAATACAAAAGTGAGGGAAAAATYAAGATTTTCAGAACTGATTTTGAAGTTTATATGTTTCCTTTTTAGAACATGTACTTTAAACCAAAATAAATGTCCCATTTTTCAGAGAGCTGGAATCTGTATCAGAAAAGCATTATTATTTAAGATTTTGTATGCAGATAGAGCAGCTTGTCTATTYTTCTGTTGGGATGCACAGAGATACATAGGAGAAAAGAGAAAAAGCAAACCACATATTTGATGGGAGAAGTCCTCTAATACAAAGTGTTACAAAAGACAACTCCTGGCAACACGAAGTGCCACCCTGATAAGCTGGTAAATGAGAGYCTGAGCTCACACCAGGCACTCTAGTCCATACCCAAATGTCACATCTGCAGTTAGGACTAYCCTAATATGACCTCTGAGTAATCCCAAGCAAAACATCCCAGCCCAAAAACAAGGGTGCAGTTTTTTGGCACTTTAAACCCTGACCAATTCAATGTTCTCTCTCTAGCTACAGCCACACCAGCGACCAAAATTTAAAGGTTTTATTTTGATTCTTTTAAATGCCAAACTAGCACTCTCAGAATAAGTAAGATTGATAAATAGCCAGGTGTGCCAAGCCAACGCACACTGTTACCCTGCCTTGTYGCTGCCCTGGGGGAGCGCGGCAGCTGCCCTTGGTCTCGGTGTGGGGCACACCTGCCCATGGCAGCACTCGCCCCTGCCCACGTTTATCAGGCACCATCCGCATCTGCCCAGCTGCACGAGCACCAAGACACAGGACGAAATACTGAGGAGCACGGTATAGCCTGCACGTAGAAAAAGAGGGACAGGAAGACAAGCCAAAAAGCTGGAACTRTCCAAATAGAGGCAAGGCTGAATGAGACCAAACCAGGGGCAGAGCAAATAAATGGATCTGGGAAGGCCGAGTTTATTTTTCTAAGGAGCAGGACAATAAATCACTGAATTAAACAAGGGTGTGCAATTGGGAAGGGAAGGAAAGAGTCATTCCCCAAACAGTCTCTAGAAACTAAGGAAGTAATAAATATTTAGAATCACCTGTGCAGCAATATTCTTAGAGCAGACTTACTATAACATCCAAGTATCATATGGATTATATTTTTCAAAGGAAATACAGTAAGTGCGAGAGGAAATTAAGTAATGAACTTTCAATTCCTCACGTTTACTTCAGAGAAGAAAACTACCTCAAATTTACATGTAAATATCCTTTTCTTATACACCCTAAATCATGTACAGAGAATATTATTATGGGCATATAGATTTACTGTGCAACATACAGAAGACAGAAATCAACTGCAACCTTAATTTCACAATTTAGTTCGCTAAAAGCAAGAGTTTCTGGCATGACTAGTTGCATTTAAGGCCTCAAAGCATCAATACCAGTCAGAAATGGCCACACAAGCTCTCGCATGCTAGCTATAGGTAGCCCCACTTTCTAACCATCAGGGCCCCCTTTAAAAACATTGCTGGAGGCCAAAAATAATGGGAGGTTGGCAGCAACCACCCAAATCTTGTCTTGAAAGGTATTTTTCCATTTTTTTCCCCCAATTGCTTAATTTTAATGCACCGTAGAGCATCTTTGCTTGCAATCAGTCAGACGTAACGAATCCCAGGGGACTCCAGTGGCCTTGTGCAGCGGGATCAGACCGCTTCACGTGTTATTGAAGATGGGATTTTGACAACCGCTGGAAGGAAGAGGACAAATTTACTGGTGAAAACCACATTTAAATGAAATTGCCATGACCCTGCTGTAGATGACAGCCTGTCAGGTGCAGCACTGCCCGAGCAGTGTCRTAGCAGATCCTCCAAAGCTCCCGACAGACCTTCCTGTGCCTTTCCCCCAGCCTTGCGCACCTCTTACTGCAGGTCCTGCAGCCTTCCCCTACTAGGGAGTCAATTTCCTCTTTCAGTCAAAATACAAGTGCCACAGAACACGTAGCCTTAGCTGCACCAGCCCAGTCAGACAATTCATCATAGTGTAAAAACAGGCTTTAATAAAGTGAAACAAAAACTATGGCCTCCAATACCCACATGTAACTAGGAGGTCATGAAGATAAAGGAGACGCTTTAGCAGCCAGAGGCTGTGTTTATCRCTGTTTTGTATCCCTTTCCCCTTTGGGTCATTTAAGTAAGCTCTATTTTTTTTTTAAAAGCCATCTTTAAGCAGTGGAAAAACCTCTAMGTTTACAGCAGGATGAAATTTAAAACTTACTTGTTAAGTGTCCCTTATTCCTGCTTAAGATTTAAAAATAAGTTTCAGACTCCGCCACATGAAAAAAGGAGAGTGTGAAGGAAAAAACAATCAGAAAATAAATAAAGCACCCACACACCACAGCTTTATCTCACCTAAACTGAGATAAGATATGACAGCAGATCAGTGAGTCTCACAACCCAACACTACATATGTCTGTCTTTCCTTACTGTACATTTCTGCCCAAGCAGCAGGAATATGGCAACTGTGCCACACACCAGCATGTTCGCGGCACTAAAATTCTCCAGAGCAGTTTGGGAGAGAGCTCTATATCAGTGTATAAAACAAAGTAGCCAGTGGATATAAATCCCAAGCTGCCTCAGTGGCTAACAGCCCTTTCCACAAACCTGTGGATAAGCACGACAGGAGAGCAGGGAGGAACTCAGTTTGCAAACTGTATCCCCAGTTTCAGCTCTTCTGAAACTGAGTCACTTTGACTTCCAAATAGCCATAAAATTGACTGCGGGCATGGGCTAAACTGCTGCTTTTTCTCCATTATACTTGCCATCTTCCCCAATAACATACAACAGAAGCAGATCTTCTCTAATTTCAAGACTTACGTTTGAAGATAGCAAATAAATGAGGGAAGAATCACTATTTTTAAAGAATTAACCCAGATCACCCCCACAAAATAAAAACTGAAACACCAAATAAATGCAGGTAATTGGTTTTGGCAAAAGACACTCTTTGTTTCTACTGCTGGCACAGTAATCTGACATATTGCAATCATGCAGGCAGCAGGGGACACAAATATCTTAAGATCTTTCCTCAGTTCTTGAAGCTATCCTGTGTTCTTATRGCACATATTTCTGAAGCCTCCTTGTTCCCATTTTGCCAAATCTTTACTCACTTATTATTCATGATATAACTAACATTTATGACTAATGACATAACCAAGGACTTGCAAATTTAATAASTGAGCTACCATGAAGTAGGGTAGGACAAACAGGGGGCTTGGTGGTTCATGTGGACTATCTGCCCTTGCAYCACAATGCGATTAATAAATAGCGATCTGGAGAATCTCTTCTCCAAAGGAAAGCTTTGGGCTGCTCTACACTGTATTACAACATTTATGTCATACAAAGTGGTCACCATCTTGTTTATGAAGGTTCAGCTAACCTCTGGATGGCTGGGCATGAGGTGTAAGAGCCAAGTGTATCTTTGAGGAAATCCACAGTAACTCCCCAGTTATGTTCACACCTGTGTTYACGGGCGAGCTTGGGAGCAGACAAGAACATAATGTGGTCCCAGGTCTGCTCTCTGCATGGTGACTTCCCCACAAGTCACCACAAGAGACTCGTGCAAGCAGCCTCCAAGTTACATCCAGAACTCGTGGCCTCCTCCACCCTGGTAAAACTTGCAGGTTCAAAGGCTGGGCAGGCACTGGAGCCAAGATTCACCACTCAAAACACAATTTGCGCCTTCCAGCTGGTTTCACTGGCCAGCACTCCTTTCAGCTTCAGAGAAACACAGCTATAACCCCTGCCTGCCAGCGTGCATAACTGAAAATAACACACTACATCACTATGCAACAAGCAAAGGTATTAGCATGTAGACGAGAGAGGGAAGAGGCGACTCCATCAGGGCACATATCAATCACCAGAGCACGAAGGTGTCCGACAGTTCCATTAGCTTTGGCCTGCACAGGTTGCAGGCTGGCTTCTTCGGTTTTTAATATGCATCAGTCTCCTAATGAACAGGAATAAGAAGTCTTGGTAATATACTGGCGATGTAGGAAGAATGCATTTTAGGAGATGCTTGACAAAGTAGTTGTAGGGCCTGAAAAACGATAACAGCTTTCAGCAAAAATTTCTTCTTACAGAGAAGCACAACGTTGACTCAGCAGAACAAAGGGAAGTGTCACACTTCCTCAAAAAAATCTATATGCTTTTGTTGGAAAACRCAAACTACTCACAAGCAGCCAATTTCTAAGTTCCTAAAAAGTTTTCAAATAAAAATTTCAATTGTTAGCATTTTTATCCAAATACATCAAATTATCTGTTTCTCTTTCTTCAGCAATAAGCTGAGGAGGTTTCTAACTAAACTAAACATGAATTTTCACTAAACATGAATTTTTTTATTGCTATTACTACCAAATTTTTCATGAGGAGATGACGTGGAGACAACYGCACAATTGGGATGCAGAGACAGCATGGAAAAAGCATGACAATTGGTAAGCGAAGCAGCCTGGGTACCATGAAATTGAACTGAGATTCTACAAATAAGAGAATTGTTGCAAAAAATGAGTGTTTAAGGTTGAAGGTGGCTAGTTCCAGCTCAAGTCATGAGCTCACAGAGTCCGATTCATGTACRTACTCTGAAGGAGACTGATGTGCTGCAAATGCCAAGTATTCACAGAAAATGCAACTAAATTTTAGGGAAAAGTGTCTGGGATGCAGTTTCTTTGTGTTTTTGTGTTAAAATCAAGCTCTTGATCAGAAATGCAGATAAACCATTTATGCACAGAGATTTCCAAAATACTCATGTCAGCCTTTAGGCTGCGTGTAGCTTTGTCTCCCTGCACGTATGTACACAGTAAGCAGGAACACCTTGACTGGGCCTTAAAATACAAGAAATTACGACAGCAGGGTCAGACCTCATGATGCAGGCCTGTGCAAGCATGTGCACATGAGGGACAGTGCTTCAACTACCAATCAATTCATTTCTCTCCCTATGAATATAATGCTTATTGACAAARTCACTGAGTTTAAATGACTACAACAAAATTAAAATACAACCAAACCAAACTGATGGGCTTAGATGAAAGACATGGTATTTCTGCAGTGAAGGACAAGTACATAATGCATTTGGTGACCCAGAAAAATATCCTGCAGCATCTAGGTCTGCTCATACAAGTATATGTCAAGTGAGCTGAAAGAAGAGAGRGGTCGAGCCTTTACCTCAATCAACCAGAGCCAGAAAAGCACAAGACCACCTTGTGACCGCATTTGGAAATAAGCGCTGCAAAGGGAAAGCCATCTCTCTTCAGTTGTCATCAACGTCGGGGCCAGGCAGCGTGAAGCTGTCACATGCATCCATGAACACACCTGCAGCAGGCACTAGATAGGTCTGTTAGAATCAACTTTCCAGGGATACCCCCAATTGCTCTGTGAACATTTCTTTCAGTGCACAATACCCTTACCCTCAGCACGGCTCATCACACTTATCTGCATCAGCTCTGCAGACTGAGCCTATGCATCAGCATGGTCCTCTTCCTGCAGCTTCAGCGGTGACTACAAATAGGCAGCACAGCGGTCAGAACAGATGACCTGGTTAGGAGCTGTATCACAGCACCCAGGGTAGGTGCTAATGTAGAAACAAAGAGGTAGAACCTCCTTGGGAGCGGAGACCGGGTGAGAAGATGCTCTCCTATCACTGAGAGCCTTTGGAAGTCTCTGCTAGCAGGTAACAGCACCCTGTCTTGTTATATACACAGCTGAGCTTGCGCTTGCAGTCCGCTTAACCAGTGTGTGTGGGTCCCAGAGAGGAAAGAAAACATATCTATCCTTGCAGTCAGCCCAATTCTGCTCCATACACATTGATATTAAACTGGAGTAAATGATCATCAGCACAGCAAAAGAAATCAATGAATTCACTGTTAAGACCAATGTCAAACACATTTATGAACTTTCCTGAAGCAGGATAATGGGGAATTTGTGAACTAAATTTTTGAATGCTTTTGCTCTGTTTTTSCAAAGAGCCTCATTATATCTTCCCCTGTCAGCACATACATAAGGTGAGGAAAATGCATGGGGCATCACTCACACTATGGGGAGTGTAAGGGTCAGTCATATGCGTAAAYACCTCAAAGCCACTGCTGTTACCCAGAACATTTGGCTTCCTGATGGCCCATAAATAGCTTCAGGTTTTGGACTCTCATAATCAGATATGAAGCCCAGAAATCATCAACTGCATTTTCAGTCTTTAGAAGAATTCGTTATTTCCCACAAAACAAGACTCTCATATAAGACAAAAGCAAGGTGGGGCGGTTAATGTTGCAAACCTCATGGTCAGATGCGCAGGAGGCTGCAGGAGAGCTGGGCTACCACCCCATTCCAATCTGTCGCTATGTCTGCACGGTCGCTCCCTAACCCGGTTGTGTCAAAACGATCCAGGTTGACTTACTATTTAAAGGCAGGGAGGTCTGTCTTTAACCCAGATCATATTGACTTTTTTAGGTTAGGAAAGGGCTGCACGTGCAGCTACACTTGCAGGCCCCGAAGCAGCAAAGATGGTGCTCACCCAGAGAGTAGCAGCAGCCTCTGAACCCACCTCAGCTGCAGTCCAAACAGCACAGCTGGCCAGAGCTGTAGAGACTGTTCAGGGGAAAAATGACATGAGAGTTCATCTGTGACACTGAATGCAACAGGTACCATAAAGCATTAAGGCATGACTCAAAGGAAACCTCACTCCACTACAGATTCCACTCGTGCAAATCAAAAAAACATCTATATGTGTATATATGTTGGTTGTAGTGGTCCTCATCTTTAAACCAAACTGCTCATCTAAGCATAGCTCTGAAAGTCCTGTTAAAAACCATCTAGCTGTTCACACAGATGGGCATCTCAGTACATAGAATAGCTTCGATCACCCCCTAAACCTGAGTTGAGCACATTCATTTCAACCCAAAACCAGACAGGCAACTTTAAAAACAGACACACACTGGAAGTGCTAGGAGGTCTCTGTCCCAAGCAGCAAATGCTACCTGGAAACAACACAAAACCTACACACACACACACACACACACACACACACACACACACACACACTGTATACAGGGTCTAATCCTCACCTGTTACCGCCTTCTTCAGGCTCTAGTATAATACAGCTGTGCTCACATCTTCCTGGGGGAAAAGCAGAACTTGATCTGTCTGCAGGTTTAGGGCAGAGAGCTATTCCTCTCCTCCATGCTGCTGTTTATGGAAATTGCCAACCTGACTTTCAGGCCACAGGTAAAGACAGCTAAGAAGCACTGGCTACCTGAGAGACAGACAGCAGAGACTGCTGGCCACCCCTCTGTGCTGCTCCCACCTGGGGTCTGCCAACACCAAGCAGAAATGATGCAAAATCAGAAACAGGTAACAAGGTTGGGATTTGTTGGCCCAACAAGGCTGAAAAATACACAAAAATTCAAATACACAATAAACCTGCAACCTTTATGGCTATTTGCCAGGCCCTTCCTCTGTAGGTAAGCATGGTTCCCTCCACAAAGAATAGCAGAAACCGCCCAGACAAGATAAAACACAGCATGCATCAGCTGGCCACGCTAGAGAAACCCCCCAGCCGTTCTGACCCCCCAAGCCACAGGCACAGTGCCGAGGGACACTAGCCTCCCAGCAGAGGAGGGACATGGCACAGCCTGGGGACACAGATCTGTCAAATGAAAACTGAATGTAARATCATTCCTGCCTTATGCAAATGGCTTATGCAAATATCATGTGCAGTGCTCATAGCAGGAGAAAAACAGCCTAGGAGCCTCTTCCTGCTCACCCAAGACRAGCAGTAATCCCACTAAATCCAGAGATACAACCGAATTGGCATCAAAGGTAGCAAGAGACTCCAATAATCTTGGCTCCCAGTTTCCTGCTTAAAAACACACCTTCATGCCATATCATGTTCCAGCCCGTTGTGTGATCCAGATCATGTCCTCCTGCTGGCTAAAACTGTTGTAAAAAGGGATAATCATATTTTCTTTTTGCACAGAAGTTTGGTCAGACTGAACACATTTGACATGATAAAAATACACCCAGATCCRAAAATGAAAGGAACTCCTTTGGTGTACAACACTAAAGGAGTGTCTTAAATTAAGAACACAGGATGTAGTAACCCCAAATTTGTTTGAGGATGTTTTGAAGGATTAGACCGTTCAGATTCATTCAAAGAGAGAAGAAAACTGGTGGCACATATGCTTCAGCATAAAAGTATTTATCTGACATCCAGCCAAAACCATTTTATCTCTGTAAGCAATCGTCAAGCACTGCAGAAAGTATTTGCTGCTTTCATTACTAAATTACTTTTTCAAGAGTTTAGCAGGTAATTGGAGTTCCAAAAGTCTTAGATTGGTTTGGCAACACTGAGATTTCCTAACGGACTTGCTGTCCAAGAACTTTGGAGGGGAAAAAATAATCAATCAACTGGGAAAAAATAATCAATCAACTGGATGCTAAATCTATATCCTAAAATAAGATGGATTCAAATTACACTGAGAAGCTGGCTTTTAAAGTAAAAGAGTTTTTCAAGTGAGTAAAGCTCTGCTCAGAGGAGGTTCTGTGACCATGAAGCTTCAGCTCATTCAAAACCACAGAGCAAAAAGTCCTGTGAGTTTCTCAAAGACGCTCTGTTGGCCCGAATCTGCTCCTGTTGAACTCAATAGGCTGTTATTTTTGACACAAAACTAATTAGGACAACATTGCCCCATATTTTATACTGTTAACGTGTTCTTGTTAGAAACAGAGTACTTCAAAACCTCTCTCCTAGATAAATACCATTTTGTTTATTCCTTTTCCAGTTCACTCAGCATGAACACCAGAAGGAATGACTCTAAATCAAATCTCCACACCGGAGTGCTCAGCGCTTCACAGAGCTGCTGTTCTTCCGAAGCCATAAGGAGAGAGTGATTCCCAGGCTGGCCTGGCCGCCAGCAGCTCCGGAGGGCTAATGAAGACTCCTGCCCAACCACATCAATAGCTTTAGCAAGTCCTTTTCTGCCTCAGTTCTTCACACTTAAGCGTTCCAAGTTAATAATCACTATACACACTGCTTTAAGTCTTGTCATTATACAGTGCTTTTCACGCACAGCCATTTGCCTGCTTATCAGAGAGGGGAAACTGAGGCACACAGCACAGTTAATTGGGTAATGCCACCCACGAGGTCAGAGCAGAAATTCATGGAACAGGTTTCTGCAACACACTCTTGCTGCTGAGGCATTGCCATTGCAACAAAATTACTGCTTGTAAATACAGCTCTAGACTTCSGATAATTCTTGAACTAAAGTTGCTGGCTGCACCTACATGAGTAGACACCATCAGACTAAACTCTTAAGCAGAGTTGTTCAGCACAGAAAGTAGGCCAAGCTTTACTTCAGTTTCTGCATATCTTCTATGAGGTYTAAGAGATCATGACAGAAAAGCTTTTTTTGCCCTGAACAAGAACCACAGATTAAATAACAGATGAGAGTTGAGATATTGGGAAGGCTTGGAGCTGAGAGTCAGCTCCAGACCAAAAATCTGTTGATTTAAGACACCAAAGACAGCACCCATAGTCTTTTCCTTGGAAGTGGAAGCTTTTCTTTGTACACAGTGCAAGCCCTTAATCAAGCTGAGGAAATAGGAAAGCTCTGCCTGGCAAACATGTGCCATTTAACAGCTTATAAACTTCTTTAATTACAATAACATCATCTTATATTTAATGGCCCTTCACGCTGCAGGATCCCAGAACACTTTGCCACCTTAAACAAATAGCTGTGATAAGCTAGACCCACATGGACAGGAAAAGCTCATGATACAAGGAAGTTCCCTTCAGATTGACATGCCAGGAGCTGATCCAGTGGAAGTCCTTCTGCTCTTGAGCAGCTTTGACAGTGGCTAGGAAGGATATGGTGCCTTGACATGGAGTTKGTCTGATACACAGCTGGTAAAAAACTGTGTCCCTAAAGCTAAGGAGATGATGCAAGACAGAGCAAGTGCTAAGWACGGTATCTTCACCTACACACGCCAGTAAAATAGCCACAGATAAGAATTATTATTCAATACCACAATACAACAGCCCATATAGTCAAATTCAATACTTACCTGTTCACACACGCCCCAGTGTTAAACACACCACTTTATAACAGCAATACCAAGAAGCAAGAAGAGGACATAGCAGTTCAAAATAAGATTGTGATCAGGACATCAGGAATACAGCTTTCCTTCCCCAAAACTGCCTGGGGGAGTGGGGGGGGGGGGGCGGTGGCGCGGTTCTTCAGCTATACCAACAGCTTCAGAACTGTGAATCTCAGTTTAAGCTTGAAAAGGAATATTTTCATTAACAAAGCGCCTCTTAGTGTCTCAAATGGATAGTTATCAGCTGGAGAACCATCAGCACCCATGCATCTCTCAAAACTTCCCATCTAAAGATCCTGTCTTCATGGTCTCAGTGGGTCTTACAGTATAGACCCACTTTCATAACAAGCCTTAAAACTTCCAAACTAACATATTCACCTACGCACAAAAGCTCACCACCTAAGCAGAAATTTCTTGATGATACATACCCAATCCAAAGCAATCCATAAGTTTTCCATTAGTWTTTGTTCAAGAATAACTCCTATCCCTCAAGAATAACAAGAATAACTTTTGCTCAAGCTACTCCAGCACAATAGAAATTTGTGTGGAAGTGCACAGTAGAAATACTGAGACAGATCRTTTAGAGCAGCTGAAAACACTGTTTATACCCACTCCTGCGTACCACATGCTTCATATATGGAAGCAAAAGCCCGATCAAATAGCATCTCACTGCAAAGCTCCTGATCCACAGCTGTTAAGACTGTACAAGAAAACACTCAACTCCATAGGATACTGCATAGATACACAGTACATATAGGGTGCTGATGCTGCAAAAGCCCATCAACACTGCTCAAACTTTATTTAATGTAGCTATAAGTGTTTGTAACTCTAGTGCCTTAGGGTCTTAAGCAGTATCAATATCTGTAACTCCAAGCAAAGTTTGGGATCAAACTTACTTAAACTTCATAAACTCTTTGGCCATTTTAAATCACTTATTTCAGGTAAACAACAATTAAATATAATATATATATCTAATTTTATCAAGTAAGGTACTGCCTCTTGAAGGACAAGAAAGCAGCCAAGAAGCCGGAATATGAATATGACAAACATATTTTCAATTTCTTCAGAAACAAATCTGCAACTCCACACTGTTAATACACACAAGCAAAATTGAGGAAGGAGAGAATAATTTGTTACCATCAGATAACTGGTTGGTATGTTCTTCATACTGAGCCAGGTAAAGACAGCCTTAAAACTGCACATGCTCAGAAAACAGCAAAAATTGCACAGGAAAATGGTGAAAAGTGACACTCTGTGGTCTTGGGCCACAGCACTGCAAAACATATGTACCCAAGACAGTTCAAATCAGGTCATAAAATCCAATTCATGAAAATAACCTTTTAAAAATAGATTTCTACAATTGGCTTCCCCTGAAAGGCAACTGCTCCAGGCTGCTGTCTGAGCCACTGTTCACCGAGGTGGGGRGGAGGGGGGCGGGGAGGCCCACACACCAAAAGGAAAAGTAATGCCTAGGGAGGCTTTAATTCAGTTCCTGAAACAATCCTCATCTCAGGGAAAATATATACATAGACTGCAAGAGTCAAAGGGAGCCAGGGGAAGAGATACCTTTAGAAGTCTTTAGCTGCAGCTGTTATCATAGCTGCATGTTAGATAAAAAGGAGCTTAGTCCTGCTTTGTTCGGTGTGCACTTCGCATGCCCGCYAGCTAGGCACACCAAGTCTGCCCTCTGCGCTATCCTATTCATTTCAGGAGTTTCCATTTAACCTCTATAAAGTTTGTCTCATCTGAAACTCATGTTATGTGCAGAAAAGCCAATCTGTGCATCCCGGAAGTTGGAAGAGAGGGACAAGGAGTGAGCACCTCCTCCATAACACACTTGTTCAACAGGACCAAGACCCAGTTGGATTTGGGACAGTCAGAAGACAGAAAGGCACCAGGTAGACACAGGCCTGGGCATTCATGAGAACTCAGATGAGTTCCCTTTTTAATTCAGCATCATTTGCAGAGGACAAAGCAAGCAGGATAAAGTCCTGAGGTTTGACCCCAAGAAAGACAGCCAGGGGAAGCCCCATGGCTTGGGAGCCAGAGCAGAGTTGTGTTGGGCAGCAGTTCCCAAGGCCTCCACAGCTCTCAGCTCTGCCTGTGCTCCAGCTCCCTTCCCAGAGCACTTCTTTTTCTGCACTTTTTTCCTTCCATATTCACAGAAGAAATAAAGTCACATTGCATCTTCCTATCAGCGTGGTAATTACTACTTGGTGTAGTGCCTAAACACAACCCTATTTAATTACCTCACTGACACGCTGCACAAGGAATATTGCTGGAAAATAAAGGTGATAAACGGAAGTACTGAGTATGCGGCAGAAGGGCAAAGGTGTTTATTTTACCCTGGACAACGTCACACTAAMTGAATGGCTCCATTTGGAATAGGGACACCCAGATCTTACATTTCTTGCTAGAAATATATCAAAAGGAAAAAGTGTGAGGGGAAAAAAAATGAACTATGAAAAGGAAGTCATATACTATGTTTATAGCTCTGTTAAACTATGGAGTATGGAACCAGTCAGAAGGTACCTTCCAACTCCTCTGGGTAACTAATGCACTCACAGGAGATATCCACATCAAAATCTCACAGCAAAGCAGTTGGATCTGCTGCAAAARGGAATTTGGCACTCGTAAAAGACAGAAAAAGAGGCAGGATCAGAGCTGTAAATGGTTTCTGACAGCATTCTCTTCATGAAGAGATCTCTGTGAAATATGGAATATATTACAAAACCTGGGCTGGAAAGTAAAGCACTGTTAGGTAGGTGGAACTTTTTAAATAGCATGTCATTAAATCTCTCTTACATTTAGCATTTAATAGAAATAACTTGCACAGCAGCACGCTCCTTACAAAGGTGGCACAAGGGACTGCACCTAGCAGTGAGCTGAGCGGACAGAGCCCAAGCGCCTCATTTCGTGAGTGTTTGGATACTGTGGTGATGAGCAAAAGCACCCAGATGTCTTAACACATTAAATTAGAAAGATCCTTATTCCACTACCAGTCCTCTTTGGCCCCATCCCCACACAAGTTTGTCAGCTGAACATAAGCCAGAATTTCAGCCTGTRTAAATTACTGCAGTTCCTCTGCTGTCCCTGGCAGCAGGCCATTTTGTATACCAGATGTGGTCTGACCTATGTATATTTAAAAATAGGGTCAGTATAATAAAAGCCTTAAGACCATTTGACTGGTTAGTGCGGACACAAGAAAGTTGTGCTAATCCCATTTCCAGGACTAAGGCCAAAGCGTACAACCTGCCTGTCTGAAGTAGGTCATCTGCATCCATATATAGGCACCTATATCAAGAGGTTTAAGAGCAGCTGAGTGTTAGCACATCTCTGATTTCACCTGTCACTTTAACCATGACTTTTGAGGCGCCTACTGTTAAGAGGGGATTGCTATGCTTTTCCTGGCTCGTGTTCTTCAGCAACAKAAGTTAAAATCATGAAGAGGTTTGCAAGGACACTTTCCATGACCAAGAGCATGAGTACTGTTTTTACAACATCCTTGRAGTTCACACAACCTCAAGAAAGCCACTTAATCTACAGACTATTGTTAATTACTGTCCTCTTCCTTGCAACTCCACTCCAAGGACAGCTGTGGACTACTGAGCCAGACAAAGCAATTATTGCCTACTCAGCACATCTTGAGCACTGCTTGATTTTTGAGGTGGAAACTGTAGAAACCTATAATTTGACTACCTCTTATCCTTTAGCTTTAAACTACTGCACATGACCTACATCATAAGTCTGCTTGGCCATATGTTTGCACCTGGGAAAAGCTGGATCAAGCACTGAAATCAATTCTAATCACAGTAACTGAGTCTGAGCTGCTTGTTACACCTTACTGCACACTTCAACATTGCAGACAAGCAGCTGCTTTATCTTTTTCCCTAGTAAAGGTTTACATGCCAAGCATTTTTTTTTTAAACCAACTCTTACTATAGTGAACAGTTTTAAATATCTGAACTCATCTAGTGAGCAAGGTTTTCCCTTTCTCAGACTTTAGCATCAGAGTTGTTTTAAGCCAAGTTAGTTTTAGCAAACTTCTCCTGGACCCAAAGGAATATTCAAGATCTTTTTATTAGCAAATTGATAAATAATTGGAAGAAGTAGAAGGACTAACAGAAATCTGTAATAAACAGATGACCTATTTAGCACCCCAAATAACTTTTGAAGGAACTGAGTTGCATTGGAGCAAGCTGTTAAGCAGATAACCACATGCCATAGATCTCAGCCTGCGAAGCTCAAAAGATCATTACTATTTACCAGTTAGGCCTCACTTGCTCCATCAAGAAGAATTTAACTGAATGCCTCAGACTGCTTCTATTAGCATCACTATCCAAACTTTGTGCTCTGCTTCTCTTTGTGGAAGCAGGCAGTTTAAATTGCTATGAGTACAGTGGCAGTCTGTCCTGTGGAGTCTGGTTCTTCATGACACGTTTGTCTAAACAAGCTGCGTTAGCCATGAAATGGAACATTCAACAATTCTCGCTGTGTGTCTTCACTTCATAAGGAAATGTCTCATTTATACTGCATCAAAGCAAAGCTGGTATCTGAAAGAGTCACCATTAAAAGATCCCAGTGCAATAATACTTGTCTTAATGTTGAGGAGTATCTTGAAAAGAAAAACTTGCTGTTTTTCCTGTAACACTTGGCAGCACATCCTATGACCTCCTCATTCTGAGTATAGCACATGTATAAAGCTGCACTCATCTTCTCCTTTAACTAGGTATCCAAACCCTTCCACTGTTTTCCTCTAATATGCCAGAAAGTCTATGTTTTGCTTTCCATCCCAAAAGTTATAATTTAACCAACCTCCTATTGTCCCATTCTTGCAGTTTCCTTTGGCTCCTGACCTTTCCGCCACTGACATCATCCGTTTCCTCTCCGCGGAGGCGGCATGCRTGCAGGCAAGAACTGCTTTGCCAGCAAAGCGCCTGCCACTCAAGTGCTCTGCTAGGTGACTTTGCTGCATTCTGCCACATTTTCAATTTCCCTACAATTCTTATCACTCTTTCCTCCTTTTTCTACTTGTAACTTACTGCAATGTTCCCAACCATTCCCTCTGATCCACACCCAGCATTAGACCTCCTAAGGCCACTGACTTGCTCTCCAGATACATTTAAAAGCAAAAACCCTAGATTAGAGGAATTCACAATCCAYGTGGCTTCTTTTATCAACACTTCATGACAAGGACCATCTCTTTGTCTAATGCTGACGACTATCTAATTCAGAAGGAACTAATCAATGATAGAAATAATACAAATATTAAAATTCTACCAAACAGCCATCATAACATAATATTATAAGAGAATAAATACCCTTGCTAGAGTATTTTTTAAGTATACGATTGCAATCTCTCAAATTATCTCTACCCGTTTCTCTTGCACCTATTGCTTCAAAGACTATTCAGACAGACACAAAACCTGAAAGGCCAGCTGAAACCATAAGCAGAGTTGAAAGATTTCATCTGGATTTTCCACTAAATTTGTCCTGTGGGAAAAAGACAGTAGTAAACAGTGGGAGAGGAACACAGTCCAGACACTTCCACAGAAAATAAATCTACTTCCACAGAGTCCTGCATATTTCTTGTTAGCTATTATTTTTAACCTCTTGTAGATTTATTTTCACTACAATTTAATCTTATATGTTATATGCCATAACATTATTGTTACGAGAAACACTAARAAAGCAATCCTAGACACCCGATATCATTTTACAAAACAGAATTAAGTGCAGCTCCCCAGAACAGCTGTGTAGACTACCACAGCAGCCATCAGTGCACAAGTCCTGTTTGCGGCCTTACTTCTTCAAGCATCTTTATGGAGACAGRGGAGATGAAGGAAAATTGTAGAATTGCACACAAAGTTTCAGTAGGTTTTATCTTGCATTCAAACAAGAGTTGGACAAGAAGGATTACAAAATGCATCCAGAAAGGATAATTTTTGTCTACTGCTACCAGACAATTTTAAGGCAGGTAATCACGTGTCAATACTGGTGATGAATATTTTATTTTACTAAATTTACTAAACTTAGTAAATAAGCAAAAGTTTATCTGAATAAAAGTCTCTGCTCCTGGCTCCATAGCATATATTTATTAATTCTAGCAGAACTTATTTCTCTATGTTTTATCTCACCCATTCTTATCAAGACAAACTATGGCAGAGTTTGTCGTTCTGCTCCTTCCAGAAGGCATCACCACAGAACTCTTTGTTTTCAGCTTGGATAATATTCAGTACAACAGTTTGATGTTGACTTACAAGACTGGTGAAAAATAAGCACTGCTAATTTTACTAAGTGCCATGCCAGTGCCTCTGAGGGCCCTGCGTTTTCCTACCTTCCCACACAGCAATATAATTTGCTCCCAGGTAACGAAGCGTGTGTCATACCAACAGGAGTGCAATTGAGTTGGGGTATCCTCCTCCTTTCTTGAAGGATAGGGTCTGGCAAGAACATTGAGAAACAGCATCTTTAAAACACATACTGTTTAACATGGCGGCTACGAGCCGATAATCCCTGCAGCTCTCCTCTCTTGCCGTGGCCCCCGTGGTTTATCATGTCCAATTAGCCATCTGCCGGGCCCGCGCTGCGGCACAAAGGGGCTGCGCGCTGCCCAGCGCGCCCGGGCAGCGGCCCCTTTGTCCCCGCCGACAAGCACGAGGCAGACACTATTGTTCCCCACTGCTGAGGGGCTCTGAATAGGGGCTGCCAGTTGTGATTAAAGCAGCAGGAGTGCCAGGGTACGCTCCAGGAGTGGGGAACCGTGCCAGCAGCTCCAGCATCACCAAGGAATCTTCAAAAGGCTCTTTTTGACACATGTACTTTAGTGAGGGTAATAAACCAACCTGGGTCAACTAGGACTGTCACTTGACACTCAGGTTGCCCCAGAACACGTCCAACCTGCTGCCTCTGCCCTTTTACCAAGCACCCACGTTTACCAGAAAGGCCTGCCACCTCCAAAGAGACCAAGTTCCAGTTAATTGTTCCCTTTTAGTTATTTTTAGAAGCTAAGACACATGTACTATATGCACAGCTTGTTAAACACATACAAAAAAGTTAGACATATAAAAAAAGTTTTTAAAAAGAACAAACCCTCAACTGACATGGCCTACATGAGTATTACCAGCTATGTGAGAAGGTTAATTTAATTTCTTTCACAAACACTCACTCCCCTCTTTATCTCAAGGCCACTTCAGCAACAGCAACGACCAGAGCAGCTGGTCTGCCAGTCATAGAGACGTTCAATTGAAGATCATTTCCTCTTATTATTCTCTACATGATGTAACCTTACACTAAAAACTACAGTCTGCCCAATTATGGCAGTTTTGTTCCATCAGTAAAACTGAAATAGCGTTTCAGATGATTAAAGCGACAAAAAAATGGAATTTCACTTTTAGTATTAAAGGTAATTTGTTGCCTTGAAGTGGGAGTGCAACAAATTAGGGCTATGTACCTGTATGTCCCCTGTCATTATATTGAAGAAGTAGAAGAAACTCCTAGACTTTAAAGCCACACACACAGATTAGGAAGAATTGCAATAAGATACAGTTTATTCTAAGCAAAAATGAGCACTTAAAATTAGAAACAGAGTTATTGCTCTAGTCCTCAATTAGGAAACAGATAGCATTTAAACTTCCACTGGTTTTTGCAGAGTATTTCACACTGCAGCATTGAGCATACACACTTAAAATAGTTACTGACTTGCTGAAAATAAGATAAATTAAAAAAATATGGACAGTAATATTATTCTGTCAATACTTCAGCAATGTCTTGTTTATCTTATGTTCAAATACTGGGCTTATTCTCTATGAAAACTGAAATGTGAGAAGAAAACTRAAATACTTTACAGACATTACTCCCCTCAACACGAAACACACTAAACCCTATTTCAACCTGCTGCATATTGCCCAGGTTACAGAAGTAGACCTAGATTTATGATTGCTCTTGCAGTGGCTGGGCCAAGTTCTCTTTCTAGCTATGTTAGTGAAAATTGACAATTCCTCTGAAGCTGGTTATTCGGGATTTGTTTGCCAGTAACACAATCAGTCCTATAAATGTGTAGAAAAAAATGTCAAGAGCACCATGACACTTCTTTTACAGCCCCCCAGCCCCATTCTAGACTTGATTCAAACAATCAAATTTGACTTCACTCAGAGCCTTTTCTCATACTAAGGGTTTTACCCCTCCCAAAGTGTATATTGCAATATTCTCTGCTCTTCTCGCCAGAATTCCCCCAGCAGCAAAGTCCCCTTAGTTAAACACAGGGCATGTGTGCCATACAAGCCTGTTAAACACGAGTTGTTTATCCAGAAAAATATTAAAAGCAGGACACCGATCCAAATCAAACAAAAGCACAAATACTTCTAAGTTGTTTCATGACTTATTTTAAGTTCCAGTCATAAAATGCAGAGCGCTATGGGTTTATAAGGCCTAATACTTCATAAGTATTTTCTTTGATATATCTATGAAGGACTTATAAATACCGCTGGGTACTGTTTGGTACATGTCACTGTGGAGCAGTAAAGCCGCTCTACATCCATAATCAAACTTCCTAAGAACCACAAGGTCACAGCAGCTGAAACAACAAAATACTTCATCCCAAATCTTCAAGGGGCCCAGAACACCTGTCTGGCCAGAGAACTCCCCCACAGGCTCTTAACTTTGATGGTGTATGTTTGAGGGGGGAAAAACCACAGTTGGTTTAGCTGTTCTAAAACCTCATGTTTCCCAGCAGTTTATTAGGGCACTTGATGCAGCACAGAAAAGGAATAATAATTRTATCTGCCAAGCCAACTTGGATGCTCTCTCATCTTCATGCAGGCCATCATCTCTCTCAGGTGCAGAGCCGAGACAGGCAGCTCTCTCGGCCCCAACACAAAATGGTCTCTGATTTTGGGAAGAATTTTGGGACAACACTTTTCTTTCTGAGCTTCACTGCAGAACCCAGTGAAAGCAAGAGGATACTGCCAGGAGCTTCAACAACTGCTTAACACATCACCTCTGAACTTTGCTAATGCCCAGTTCTCCTTTTCACCCCATTTTGGAAATAAAAGGATTGTTAACTTCATTAAATATTAAATGTGAATAGAAGCTGAGTGTTAAAGGTCTCTCCCTCTGCTAGTAATTCAGTTCAGCATTAATTGAATTAATATCACAGACAATAAATGTCTTCTTACTGTCCTATGCACAATGCAATGTCATCCAGAGGAAACATTACAAATAACTACCAGATGTCACTCCCCTTGTCCTAGCGTGTACTTACTTCTGAAGTAGGAAGGGCAGGGGGATAAAAAAAAAAAAAAAAAGAGGATGGGCAAGATGCTTTGGACACATCCAGTCCTCACCCATTTCTGAACAGCCCTACAGGGCTGGAGGGGGAAGCTGCCTCCATTCCCACCGCGACTTCTCAGTTCACCTGGGCATGAGCTCCAGGGTCACTGAGACCCTAAAGCAGTAGAGCTCCTTTGAGGGGACAGGACAAGGTCACAGAAGACCCCCTAGGGCCTTCCTCATATGATTTGCTCCCAGTACTTGGCAACAGAGGTTTAGGAGGATCTCCATCCTCACGTATAATGAGATAATCGTTCCCTTCCCCCACACATCAATCATGTAAGAGAAAGAAAAAGAAAAAAAAAAAACAAAAACAAACTCACCTCCGTTGGACAATAAGGAATGGAAGGAGCAAAACTCATATCCCTGACAGGCGCAGGGGTCAAAGTCTCCAGAGGCAGTAAGCTTTTTAATTAACAGCATCACCTTGAAGGCCACAGGAGCTTTCCAAATGGTACACAACCTGTCTTTCCTACTGAGCCTCCTTTTTCAGTGAGCATTACCAGACTGGACCTTATAAATTATAAGGTCTCGAGGTATGGAAGTCATGTGAACATCTCACCACCACTGACATCTAAATTGAATCAATTTTATCTGTTCTACTAGGAGACACTAGGTTCCATCAACCTCAAAGAGCACTTCTCTGCAGACATAATTTCAAGCACACCTATTGATCAAACAGCCCGTCTACTGCCAATCATTTCCGAGTTATTTAGTAGCAGAGCTGCCCATCACTTGGGCACAAATGAACAGTGCCGAAGTCTAATCTACTGGTGGAAAGCAAAAAGAATAATTCATTGCAGTCAAAGGCAACTGAACAATATCAATTTTGATCTCACCCACAGGAAGTATCAGTGATMAATTCTGCATCTTTGTATCAGATCTAATCAATGTTACACTTCAGTGGCAGAAATATAATTTAGATAAGAAAATCATACCTGCAACTGAATAAGAAATATCAATGATTGTCCTCTGCAGTAATCAATATTTTAACATATTGTTTTTTCAGTGATCACTATAAATATTTTAAATTTTGGCATAAGATTTTCTTATGTTTTACCTCTGCTTCTAAAACAAGCTATAGAAGCTCACACAGCTGAGACACAAAGACAAAGCTTTCCCTCTGTGTGTGTGTGTGTGTGTGTATCTAAGGGATTGTTGCCATTTGTAGGCTTCACAAAGCAACTTCATTTACATTAATCTGGCTTGAAATAGGTATTCAGATTCAGCTCCACACAACATCAGTCTATATTAAATTTGCACCAAGACTTAATGAGAATTCCTCTCAAGAATGCTTTATGGGATCACTAAAATAGACACAAGAAACTTTACAAGATATATGTTGGTAGCATTGAGCTTCTTACTCAAACACAAGCTCAAGTAGAAGTGACAGAGTTAATTACTGATAGAGAAAGTGATAAAGAAAATACTGCCTCAGATCAGCAGCCTATRTTATCCCAGAAATCAGAGCAGGAGGCTGCAATAGTCATTTCTGCCCTTGAAGTCCCTCTATCTGTTAATTTTGATCCCAATTACACAACTATGATTCTCTGGAAGGAGATGGAATTACTCTCCATATATATCTGGCAGTGAAAATTAGAGTAGTCCCAATGCTACATTTCTCCAGGGACACTTAACTGAATTCCAGTATCAGCCACATGTATAAATCCATCCACTTCTTAAAAGTTATTCCTAGTTTTCATCAGCGCAAGCTCAAGAACAGGGCCTCCTCCATCACCTTGTGTTAATTCAGTCGGTTTGGCTTTCCACATGCAGCTCAGATCTACTCTCATAATTGCCATTAGTGATCGCATGGTCCTACAGCTGCATGTTCGGTGGTAACAGGGGAGTCAYAGCATCATTGCCAGCCTCATTCTCTGTAGCTGCTCCCAAAGAGCAGCCCATCGATCCTGGAAGCTCCATACAAAGCCCAGCTGCTTGCTAAAAGCCTCTGAGTGAGAGGTGACTTGTTTAGACTCCATTTTTTTTCCCCTTTCACTGGGAATAACAAGACCTAAGTATATGCTTTTCCAAGTACCAGCTACAAGTTTGAGTTTTTATAGGTTAGTGTACATCTGCCTTGCAGAAGCAGCTAACAACCTTCAAGCCTTAGAGACTCTTTTGTTTGCTGGGCTGGAAATTTACAAAAGCACATGAGCAACAACAGTGATATTTTACCAAGCCAGGGTGCAAGTCAGCCCAGAAGAAATAAGAAGTGAATATCCAAATGCCAAAAAGTTTACCTGGGTCTCTGCAGCTCTTAAAGAACCACAAGGCTACACCTAGTCTTTCTCAGGCAAGTTCGCCATTCACTCCTGAGAAAGAGAGGGCTGGAAGAGCCTGTTGCGCTTCCTGAATATCCCAGCTGCAGTTTCTCTTTAGGCATCACATGAGGTGTTCGGTCCATTAAAACCAATAGCAACTTCAGGTAGCCACAACAGCAGCGTGCAAGTCCCCAAATCCAACATTGGACACAAGCACCACACACCACCTTGAAATACACTGCAGTTTCGCAGGAGTCATGTCCATTATTGCTCCCTTTTCCCCCATTTTTCTCAGTGATATTTGCCTGTAAATAAAAATCATGACAAAGATGAATTGCTAACAGATATTATGTGTTAGCACTTGTGAACAGGAAGATATGCAATGGTGCAGCAACAAGCATTCTGCAGTCTTCTTTAATRAAGCTTTTTAAAATAGATTAGAAAACCATGAGGTCTAGACTTAACATAGTTATTTCTGCCTCAGTGCAAGGATGTCACCGAGACAACCCTTCCAGGCCTCTCTTTCCATGACTTTGTTACCTTGAGAAGGAAGAATATTAAGAAAGATTCTAGAAGCTCCAGGATAAATGCATTAAGGCAACAAGCATATTTACAATTCTGCAGGTAACATTTCTGGTGAAGGTAGAATGGAAGGCGTGTCTGCGCATAGGAGTCTTTGTGCTTTTTCCTTATTCAAGAATACTTAGTTCTTATAAGGCAAACTTGACTACCTCCAAATTCAACCTCTTATGTCTCATGCCACTGGAAAGAGGGCAAGGAGGGCAAAATCAAAAAAGGCAGAACTACCTTTTCAAAATAAAAATAGTGGCTTTATTTCTTTTTACGAACTCACAAACATCAACACTGCTGAGACTCATGAAAATTTGCTTGCCACCAGGTAGGCAATTAACATGCAAACATCCTAAGGTTTAAGGGATTGGGGATCACAAAGTACACTCTGCCAGACCCTACTGCAGTTATCCCCCAGATCCTAGGGTTGTCMCTGAACGGTGTCCACCATGGCAGGGAGTCACAGAGCCGTTGCAGGCCTGCAGGAATGAACTTCTTCAAAGTTTCAGTGATTACATAATCGTTGTTTGCAACTGGAGCTCAAAGTGCCCTGCACAGCTAATTATCAGATAGGAAGAGAAAAAGAGCTGAAAAGCAGAGTCTTGGCGAATAGCTGGGGCGGTAAGCGCTGGTCCTATACTAAAAGGGTCAATCCCCTTACAAAACAAGGAGTTAATCCTTTACTTTTTCTTTTTTTTTTAATTAAAAATCTAGCACGAAGCCTGCAAGGCTTTAACAATCTAGCTACAAAASGAGAAAAATACCACAGGTACTTTCACTCGGACATCGGTCCTGCACCCCGCTGGCTTTCAGAGGGGCACCAGACACGCGACACCTTGGGCACGGGGAGCGCAGCCCTGGCRCGCACCCGCTGCCCAGCGCATTTAACCAGTCACCGCCTCGGCGAGGGAGGCCCCGCTCCGCGCGCCGCCGCAGCCTGGCCGCGCTCGTGCTCCGCTTGAGCATCCGCGGAGGCGGCAGCCMCGAAACGCTCTCGGCCCGAGGCGGGGGTGTCCGAGAAGCCGCCCGGCGCCGTGTCCCAATGGGGCCGTCTCCACTGCCCCGTAAAGCGCCGGTGCCCGGGGCGGGGGCGCGGCCGGGCCCGCCCGCCGCTGCCGCCCTCTCTCTCCGCGCGCATCTCCGCGAGGCTTTTGTGCCTCCCGGCGCAGGACGAGGGGGCGGCTGCAGTGGCCCCCCGAGCCAGCGGTGCCGGCAGCGGCGGTGCCAGCCCTGCCGTGTCCCTTCGGCGAGCGCCCCGTGGCTGCGCCGCCCGCGGAGGGCAGCCCCGCGGCCGCGCATACCCCCGGGAGCCGCGCCGCGGGGGGACGGGCGCGCAGACAAAGCGAGGCCGACAGGGACACCCGGCACCGCCGCCCGCTCCCTCCCGCGGGGCCAGYGCGAGCTGCGCATCCCGCGACGGGTCCCTCCGCGCCCGCGGGGCCGCGTCTCCGCCGCTGCCCGCCCTACCTGTGCGGAAGAAGGCGTCCACCTCGGAGTCGGGGACAGCGCCGTCCTCCGCTGCCCCTTCGGCGGCATTCATGGCTGAGGGAGAGGCGGCGACGAGGCCGGCGGCTGCTAATATCCAGTGAGTTAGGGAGGAGAGCCGGGAGAGAGAGAGAGAGCGAGCGCAAGAGAGAGAGAGAGGAGAAAAGAGGGAGGGAGCGCAGGAGGGAGGGAGGGATGGAGGCGCTTTTAGCGGCGAGCGCAGCCGAGCGCCGCCCGGCTCATCCCTTCGGCGGAGCGTGAGGGGCGGCTGCCCAGGGCTGCGCTGCGGCTGCCCCCGAGCCGGGCGGCTGCCGAGCCCCGCGGGCACCGGCGGCTCCGCGCCT
>NW_020454092.1:10446126-10469597 GCF_003342845.1 Nothoprocta perdicaria | reverse complement strand
CGCCGCTGTTTTCCCCCACACACGCACGCTGAGCAACGCGGGGCTGAGTCTGGCAAGGAGCGGGGAGCARAATAAAATTCCCCCTTTCTACTTCCTTTTCTGCCTCCTTTTCTCCAGGGACCCTGGGCACAACCATTTTATACCTTGCAGGTACCTTGGCATGCTCTGTGCTTTGTAGTGCACAGAGGCTTTGGGTTAGAGCTGGGTTTCCGAACTCAGTTTTAGGCTCTGGTCCCAGCTCACACATTGGCTCAACAGTGTCAACTATTTCTCTGTCATCATGCCAATACTTAGGACAATGATTGTTATCAAGAGGAGCACGGTGAGGAATACCTGTTACTGGTTGCTAAATGTTATTTCCTGAGCCCAGCTATCATCATCTTCAGCACAGACATGCACAAATGCACAGAAAACCAGATATTTGCAATTTGGGCAATTTTTCCAGCTATTGGAAGCCTCACTAGCCCCTCATTCCACTCAAACCATGAACAGCTCTACAGCCGGCAGCCTCCTTAAGGCAAAAGCCARAGGCTTCACTGTTCCCTCTGTCCAAACACCACCATGTACACCAGAGCGGTTCTGTCACCTCTCACAGAGCTCTTTGCTACAGAAAGGTAAAACAACTGTTACAATAACCACACCTGTGGCTGCCTTGTGCCTATATAATCCACTTGCACCATGCATGTGTGTCCCACTTTTATCACTGCATTCTCCCAGACAGCAGAATAAATTTCCATCATCCCCCTCTGCCATTGCTGCCCCAGATGCCTAAGGGACTCTACAGGTGCAGAGATTAAAATCAGTGAAGAAAAAGCAAGGACAAGACGTCTCTGGGAGCCTAGTCACCACAAGGAGACTCACTGGAGTGCTCAGCAAGAGCTAAGCAGTTTAGTCCATCTCAGAAAATAGTCCAAAATAGCAGAAATTGGCAAGCCAGCTGGTTAAAAATGGCACCATTGAGATCAGATAGCAATCTGGCAGGCAGGTCAACAACAGAGCCAGGCAGAATATCTCCTGTTTTATCCCAGGCTACTTTATACAGAGGAACATGAACTTTCTTCATCTTATTTCTGCTCARTAATATATCAGCAATGTCCATTTTCTACATCTGAACTCTACTTAATATATCAGCTATGGGGCAGGGAAAGCTGATTCGGATGTGTGCCAAATGACTAGATATACTGTACTTGATGAAGAGGACTGAAGCTTTCTCTGTGGAAACTTGAGCATTCAAATGGCATTGAACAAGCCGGAACAGCACCAATATCCTCGTCACATCCTGTCTGTCCTTCCTGCATACTACTGGAATTGAAGAGGAGTTAAAAAAAAAAAAAAAAAAAACCCAAGTGTACACCAAGCCCAGGCACCACAAGGATAGATACACATCCAGAGGTCTAGCATTCAGTCTCCCTCTGGTTGCCCTTCTGATCTCCAAGCTGCTGCCCATCTTCAAAGGCTAACCCAGCTGTTCCCCTGGCCAGGAAAGCCTCACCACATATTTACTTTCTTCACAGACCACTCTTCAAGCAGTCGCACACCCTATATGTGCCCAGCATATGGCAACATAAGACAGAGAACAATCACACTGAAGTATCAATATCTGCCTTGCACTAAAGTCTACTAAGGGAGTTACTATTCTCACCAACACTACAAGTAGAACGGGGTCGTGGCTAAAAGTTAAAACCAGGAACCATTATTATTTCAGTTCAAGTCTCATCAACAGGTTCAGTTCAAGTCTCATCTCTCTGCTTGTTGCTCAGAAAAGAGTATTTAAATATGATTTTTTTTGAATGGATAATTTGTTTATTAGATGCTCAAAGCACAGAGAATTTACTCCTAGGAAAGGCCTGTAGGGATGACACAAGCAAAAGCATACTGGTTTCACTGACACACACCGCTTTCTATCTTGTGCACAGCTCTACCTAATAAACACCTCAATCCACACCAAACACTCAGTTTGGTACAAACAGCTAGGTACAAATGCTGTTATATTTGAGGGCCCTCAAGTTATTCAACTGTCACATGGGCTTTTGATTCAAGGACTCTACTACATTCAGCTTTCCCAATAAGAGAGCAATGTGCAGCATCAGAAACAAAGGAAAACACAACTAAAAAAAACCAACAAAAATAATTTGTGGACCTCACAGACATGTGAGCTATAGAACGGGAAGAAGGGGAACTATTTAAACAGGAAGTCAGCAAAATTAATCTTTCCAAGACAATAAATCCTTTTTTAAAAAAGTGTATTTTAAGTCTCTAAGACAGTTGCCCAACTGGAAACAATACAGCATTTATATAAATCACCCACAAACTGAGTGTCCAGCATAAAGAATCATGAGTCAAATGCTGTAAACCCCAATATATGAGCAAAGGATTCCAATTCAAGAAGCTACAGGCACACTAAAGAAAATCATGSTGCAGGTTCAGCAGACAAGCTTCAGCCTGCAAGGTCTTGTACAGACTGTTACTTGTGCAGGACACCTATTGCACCCAGTGTCACATCACCCTCTAAATACAGAATGTTAATAGGCAGGATCAAACAGAAAACCTGAACGGCAGAGCAGGAAGATGTAAGTCTGACCAAGGCAGCCTTGGGTGGTTTTAATAAGTTATTTTCAGCTACATTCTGGGATAAGTGARAAAAAATTTTCACATCTAGAGACCCGCTCATACCTATAGGTCTAGTTATTGGGGATAAAATTACTAAACTCTTAAATTGAAACGAGCGTGTGTGGCAGAAGTTTCCAGGCATATTCTAGACTATCTGGAAAGCCGAGAGAGAAAAAAAAAAATCTGCAAGTGTCCATGGAGAAGCCTCAGGGGCAGGAGGTGGGAGGCAGGAGGCAAAATACATATGCTTTGCCATATTCAAACTCCCACATATATGCCACAGATTATTTCTGCTCTTAGTAGACAGAATGTGTACCTCAAAGTTGGCTTGGCAGCATCCACATATATTTCCAAATGTAGGTTAGTGCTAACCTTTGCTTGGTTACCTCTGGGTAACTACCTCTAGCTACCTCTAATCCCAGGCAAAAGCCCTTGTCCCAGCATCTTCACTGCTATTGTTATTCGCCCCATCTGGAGGGAAGCCAAAGGGGGAACGTCTGTTCCAGCTGCCATCTAACTGCCTGCTTCCAGAGTCAATATTAGCTCTGATTTCCCAGAGCTTGGGCAGAGAGACAGCCAATGATCAAGCTTCCTCTCCAGAAATACCAGCCCAGCCAGAATGCGATAAAAACAATTTGCAAGATAATGTTACAACTGTATTACAGCTTGGTCATTGGYGCAATCCAAAGGCTTGCTTATATTGGAAAACAGACGTGCTTTCTTCTGTACAAATCCAGAAGAACCGCATTTGCCACTCTAGCCACCCAGATGCAGAACAACAGACACATCTGAGAAAAACCTACAGGTCTTCCTCTAAGATTACCAGTGCAACTGTGGAGAAAGTCAGTAACTGAAAATGCTTATTCTCTGGCAATTGATGCCATTTACTAGAGAAGTTGTTAGTGCTAATGGATCACAACTTCAAAAATATAAAGTRGTCTCCCTCAGCCAGACTGTTGGCTACAACAGGGTAGAAGACAGAAGCTGGTTTTGGCCAAGTCTCTACTGCACTTTCAAGACTGAAATCCTTTATGAACATAAGCACCATTAAGCTAGAACATTTTATTCTAAGAAATTTTCCTGCAAACATTTAATCCTGCCTCTGCCTCTACAAGTTTACCACATTCTTAGCAATACTGAGCAGTATTTRTTCATAAAGAGTGCCTGAAGTCTGTGGAGGCTCCCTGGCAAGTTCTGCACAGTTACAGAACTGGTCCTGTAAAAGAAAGTACTAAATATTGCAGTGTTTGGGGCAGCATTTTGTAAGTGTACATAGCAGCTATTTAGAAAATAATTTTTAAAGATGAAGCATGCATTAAAATTAAACACTGACTACTACTTTATTGCCATATGCATTCACCTCAGGGCACTTGTAGGATACTAATTTCACACATGGTTGCACATAAATACTAACCTGTTTTCCATTCCACCATCACAAATTTGTGCAAGAGGGAAAAAAAATAAAAAATAAAAAAATAAAAAGCTTTTCCCCAGGATACAAAAGGTAGCATACTTGTGCATGTAAAAAATAAAAACTGTGGAAACAGTTCGTTTTTACAAAAAGTGATTGCTTCTTGCAAGAAATATGTAAAAGTATTTAAGCTTTGAGTCATCATAAGAAGCTGTAATAAAACAAATTATTTGTCCAAAACCACTATAAGTACCCTCAAAAAATAAAATGATTTATGCATTCTCACTGGATCAGTGCTGCTCAGTGCTTTACAATATCTTTAGCATTGAAGATACAGGTTTTAACATTCATATCATGAGACTCCAACTAGCAAGCAGAATGTTTTTTCCCCTAAATTACCCAGATAAGAATAAGGCTAATTAAACAGAGTAATTCCCCGCGCATACACACACCTCTTCATTCTATTTTACACACAAAAATCAGTATCACACACATGGCATCTGGATGAGTCTCGTTCAGAGCCTCACACAAGTGTTARAAGATGCCTCTCTTTTTAATATTTGTTTTTAAAATATAATTCATGTTACTGAAGCTGCATCCAGTAAACTGCGACAGTCAACCTGGTGTGCTGGAATTATTCAATGACTTTGTATTTTTACCTCTACCAGTCCTTTTCCTAGGCCTCAGGAGCAGTCATAACTCTTGCTGACACRAGGAGCAAGGTGTCAATTCCTTAGTTTCTCCCTGCCTGCTGGCAACTGCTTCACTGCACAAAGCTTCGAGAGCCTTGCTAAGCAGATCTGCTCTTCTGCCACTTTTCCCCTAGATCTCTTTTCAGCCTGGCTTAGAGAAATGACTGGAGAGTTTCCAGATTTCTACCTCATTCATTGTCCTTTCAGCCTTCTCTTTTCCACCTATAAATAGGCTTCCTTTTTATGCTCTTTATAAATAAAAACAGATCCATCCAGCTTCCTGTCAGCATTGCTTGCTACAGGTAAGCAAGAATGAGGAAGGACTGTCTTAGCTTGTGAACAAAAAGCAAATGCAAGCACGACAAAAACTCATTACCAAGCAAGGAAGATTGGCCCAGCCAGACACATCCTCCTGGCTTTCTGTCCTCCCTGGCACACAGGCCAGCCTTCCACTCCATAACAACTACAAATCTTGCACCCAGCTTGTGGCRGTACTGGAGACCCCACACAACTCCAAGCCCACTTAGCTCAGGGCTCAGCAAGCATGCCTTTGTTGACACTGTATCTTACTTGGGTTCCCTTGCTCTCCACATATTAAGTCAGAGATGATTTTCCATGATACTCACTCTGTGAGGAAAGTCAGGCATATGACAGACAGCCAGACTGACACACGCGTTCTGCAACAGGAGAGATGCCTTCAGAGTAGTTATTCCTGCACCCCACTCTGCGAGTCTGATAGGGGCTGGTATCAAAATTACCTCCAAGAAAACTGCATTATAAATTCTTAAGGACCACACATGATCTCAACTATCTTTGAAAACATAATGCCTCACAGMTGCAAAAGCTGAAATACTTCATTCTTCTAAAGATCATACTTCAGTGGTCATCTGCATCTGCTTAGAAGCACTGATATCCACCATGATGATACAGGGAGCTTCCTTCTRGCAGACACCACAAATCTAACCACTGCAACCACTATATCCACTATACACAAGCACCAAACATTTCCCCTTCTTGGACTGTATCCTGTCACCTATTCCCAGTACTCTAATGAACATGTGGAAGTGACAGAACCTACACTGCTCTGCGCTCAGAAGATTTCACAGATGGCTTGGTTTTCCAGTTCTGGATCAGAAGCTACCGGACATCTGCCTACAGAGATGCAGCTGCTTTTGACCTGGATCCTTCCTCCCAGTAGTGGGACTTCTGCCTTGCTAAGAGAGCAGCRGACTTGGTGCACAACAGGGACAGAGACCTACAAAGCCCTTCACATACTTCATCTTTGCAGCTCAGAGCAGAGGCAAAGGCTTTCATCAGACCTCCACTTCTTGAGCAGAGCTACTTGATAGGGAGATCTGTTAGGGAGACTTAATTACCAAACAAATGCACAGAAGCACTATTTCATCAAAAAACAACAAGAATTCAGTGTTTTGCTTTCACAATTTAACATGTGACCCTCCATCTGAAAGTTATACTTTTTTGCTGCAGAGAGATTTCTTCTGAGCAGCTGGCGATTAGACAAGCCAGGTATCCTAAAAACTGGAATAGAAATACAAARTACCTTTGTAGCTCAATCAAGACTACTAATAATACTCTGAACATGTTCATACATGCAGTATATGCACAGCAATATTTGAGACATATTCAGAGAATAAGACTTTCTCTAGCATCAGACCTAGAACAACAAATAATATATTAGGTAAGAAGAAACATTGGAAATAAGGACCCTTAGAATCCTTTCTTTTTGCTATGAATTACACCCTTCCAGAGAACCTTTACCTCTCTAAGTAATTTACYTATCTGCAACAAGACAAAAGTGCTTAAGGTTCAGTGAAATACTCCGAGATCTTCAGCTGAATGACATCCTATTTCATGATGAATTTTACTCATAAAAAAAGCCTGGTAGATTCTTTGCACAGAGACTAAGTCCATATTCCTGTTTATGGAGTACAGCTAGAGCTATAGCGAGATACTTTGGTGCCCAGGGCACATACATTTTACTCCTGGCTTGTCTACTCCTCCCAGGCAGTATCCCAGCACAGCAGGTACTCCCCAGCCACAGACACACTCCCTCCCAGAAGTGACACCTAAGAAGGAGCCCCAATCCTGATGTTCTGTAAGCACTAACGAATACCAGATGTACTAGATATTCTAGATACACTAAAAAGTATCATGTGAGGTCCTGCCAGGAGAGGCTTTTATCTCAAAGATAAATCTCTTCATCAGTGACAAAATGGAACAGCACAACATGGCAAATGAATTTAGATTCAAATGTTGATCTTGCAAACATACAAGGCTTTCCTAGGCAACAGGAGTAAACATTACAGTCATTAGCATCTCTGCAGTCAAATATCATTTATTTGAAATCCATTTTTTTCATATTTGTTTATATCTAATGGCATTTTAATCCTTTGATTTTAATCTCTTGCCAATGCCATCTCTCCTGCTCTGTATGGATAGATGTACACAGATATACATCTGTGCATGTGTGTTTGCACATATGTGTTTTTTTTTATGTGAGGATCCAAATGAAAGCTAACTTGGGCAATGAAGACAATTTCTCTGCTAAATATTCTTCTGGGTATTCCAATGGCTATTTTCTTGTCTAAATTGTTAGACTAAGGAGGTTTTCAGTAAGGATTGTATCTTCTTTTATGTCCAATATCTGCACTCCAGAAAAACACTAACATTTAAATCAAGTGTAAGCAACACAAAGAAAGCAGAGATCTTCACCCTTTTTAGTCAGTAATGTATATAAACTAGATTCATGACAGTTCAAATGGGAGTAAAAATCCAGAGACACCAAAGTTATAGGAAAAGGTCCCTTTAACATCAAGGARACCAGATTTCATCTGGGTGCTTTTAGCCTAGTAAATACAATATTATGTTTTGGTGCTGAAAATCCCAGGTTCCAGAACAGCAATTAGCACAACACATCATCCACTTATACTGTGAAACTGAGACAAATCTTTGGGCAGTTAGTTAGGGACACCTCCTCTTGCTTCAATTAAATCAGCATTTATGTCATTTTAAGGCTTTCAATAAACCACATTGTTGAATAACACAGCCCTCCACTCTGTACCAATGTAGTCCAAAGTCTTCCTCACTATGTCCTGAAGTTGATTAGACATTGCACCACCCATGATAACACCAAGATCTTGCACTCAGGAAACTGAAACTAATTCAGAATTAATCAGTGTATATGAGCAGCTTAAATTATTTCCTGTGATGCATTATCTAGAATTGATCCTCACTGAACTTCATTTGCCATAATACTGCCTGATCCCATTTTAATAAATCCTTCTGGACATTCTCTCAGGTCTCCTCTATGGTTCCTTGTATAATTTTACCWCATCCTCATTCAATTCATTTTCCAGCTTATTAATAAAGCATATCAAAAGGTATCTTTGCACTACAAAGTAATTACTCTTAGAACTGAATTGACTTTTWCTGGGATACATTTGGCAGCACAAAGAACAATCATGAAAACACCAGAAAAGAAAGATGCTCCAACATGTATCCCTAAAAGAAAGGTAGTTGAGTTCTCAGCCCTACAAGAGGTAGAAGGGTTGGCTGTTTCAAATCCTATAGCACTTTCTGGAATTCATGGTGTGCTAGCAAAATACCATACAAAATACATCTTGTGGCTTCCAATCCTTCTTTACTCCAGGCCAAGAGGAGCTGAATATTGCAACTGCACGAACAGTGCATACATTTGCGTCTATCCTTGTATCTGAAAGGGATACCTACCCCAAGCCTGATGTTACGCTTGCAGTATTTGMTATTTCCTGCAAACCAATGCTGGGACAAAGCTAGAAGCAAGAGAAGTAAAGCAAGTGTCATCAAGTTGGAGTCATGACCAGAGTTAGGCACCCCATTCTACTACAGTTTAGTAGAAGTTAAGCTCCAAAGCTCCTGCAAACCAATTGACACCTCCCCTTCCAAAACAAACAAACAAAAACAACAAAATCCCACAGRTTTTATCTGAAACATTTTGCCTGGGCGTGGAGCTGTCTCCTTACTGTCCATAACAGTGTGGGTGGACAACATTTTCAGACGCTAACATCAGTGAAAGGAGCTACTGACTCAGAATTTGCTGTGAACTTTCGGTGAGCAGGATTAAACTCCCAAGTCTCCCTTGGGAAAAGAATTTTCCACAGACTCTGAAATTYATCCATGAAAAGTTTTCAAAAGCCTCCACGTAGGTCTACCCAAGGACACTACTGTCCTTTCCTCTACTCCCAGCCCCACCCTCTGGTTGCAGGCCCAATATAATTTTTATAGATGTCAGCAGAGAGACAGTTCAGGCCCTAAGGCAGTCACTTCTTCATTCATTTCTGGAAATAATCTTAGCTAAACAAGGTTGTCATAGACTTCCCTCGAAGTCTGAAACTGAGAAGCACTGCAGGGTTTGACTCCTTGTAGTTTCTTTATGGCAATGCTTCCTGTATTTCTAATTGGCACTTTTCTACCCACACTGTAGACAGAAACGTGATTTTTTTCATATACATTGTACACTCTCTTCCAGCATGTACGCTCTCTCCCTGGACTCCTAATATTTACAGGGTTTTATATTATATACACACACATATATCAAGACCTGTTTTTGAGAAAGCTGACTTCTATAAGACTGGTGGTTACACAGGTTAAAACACCACACGTGAGCTCAACCGGACCAGTAAGCAAACAGGACAGAGACCCAGTCCCATCTCACCACCCAGGACATGGGCCTGGCAGCCTCTCCCCTCCCACCCAAGTGGCTTTGGTGACCATGTCCCACATGCTCTTCATATTGCTAGCACCTACCAGGAAAGTCAAACTGCTATCCCAAGCACATGGTAATCTGCCTGCACCAGAACCTGATAACTTATTAGTCAGGTAAGAGGATTTGACAACTAGCCTTTTCTGCCTTGGAGGAGGAAAAACAAAAGCAGCGAAAGAGAAAAGTGAAACAACAATCTCTGGTTCTTGCAACAGGTCAGCTACAGAGCTGCAAAACAACCCTGACCCATTCAGCTCTGGGCCACTTTCCTGTAGTTCTGCAAAATGATTCTAATGAGCCTTACTTGCCTTACTTGCCTTACTTGCCTGCATGAACAGCAAGGAGGTCTCAGTTCAGTTTATAAAGTGCTCTGAGAAGCACACAGAATACTAAAGAAAAGCAGAGAGCTTATTGGTTCATAAATTGTCCACCCTGCGATCATCCTCTTCGGTCAAAAGTAGCTTTAATAAGTCAGCCTGAGTTTATACAGAAACAGGCAAGTTTTTTGTTTTTGTTTTTTTTTTTAAATGCAAGGTGTGAAGCACTTGTTTGCTGAAGGGCTTACCCAAAAACCAGTATGTAAGTGTTTATTAGGAGGCACTACCCTTCAGAGACCTTCAAACAAAGCTTGGTACAACCCAAATGTGAAAACTGTAGCACAAGCCACTATGTATACATTATACATACCTTCTGTCAACATACTGTAACGCTAATTGCTTGATGACTTGATGATGCAAYGGTGACATCGTTATGGAGACAAAACTGTGTTTCCATGGTTTTATCAAGATGATGTTTCAATACCAGGATGAAACAATGTCAGTGTGCACRTGTGGAAGCAGTGCTGTACTGCCGCAGTGAAAGGAAAGGGTGAGGTTGTAATTTGCAGATCAACAACCTTTCTCGGGAAAATGGAAACATCAATACAATGCTACAAAGCTGGCATGATGTCCAAATTAAATAAATCAGTGACATTCCATTTAAAGTGAGTTATGAATAAGAAAAATTTATGCATTTGTGATTCAGCTTTTTAAATGAGTCAGTTACAATAAATGACAATGTTTTGACAGTCCCATCTTGAACTACAAGATGATCATCTGATTTTCTCTCTCTTTTTTTTTTTTTTTTTTAATCTCCATCCAGAGAGATTATCAAATATATTTCTGGCAAGAAGAGTGGTTTCATAAAGACAGCCCTCTGGAGATGAACATTTATTCATCATCAGTCAGCTCCAGAGTGAAGCTCTAATCCTATATTTTTGCCCATCATGCCTCATTTTTATTCTTTTATCTACAGGCTGAACTTACCTTGCCAGGCACTGTATAAACAACGTGGGATATAGTCCCCATTTAAGCTTGCAGTACAAACATTAGAATTATCTTTCAATTATTTCTCCTTAAGGAAAAAGGATACAGTCTCTGCAAGAATCAAAGTTTTACAATAAGAAAAATTTTGGACCTACCTACATTTCTTTTCAATTTTATGATAGAAGTGTCTAGGCTAATTCTTTGGTTTTGGCCTCATTAATTGGCCTCTTCTCACAGTGCCACAGTACCTCACAAATGTGACTTMCTAGTCCCTGTGCTTAAATCTAATCCTCCATCCCAAAGCTCTTGCCATGGGTGTCACATCTCTACCCTAAACAAACTGCCACAGCCTGATCAGGCCCAACAGGAGAATTATCCTTCCTGTAATTCATTGTATGAAAGATGGTCCAGAAAAGGCACCTCAGAACAGCATTTGGGTGTCATTTCTGTGTTCAGCTGCATCTCTTGGACCACACTCGGAGAGACATGAACCCTGCACCCACCTCTAGCTACAAAAACATCCTGAAACCTGCACTTCCCTCGCAAATACCCAAAATATCCTCCTTTGAAAGACAGAGAGAGAAAGACAGAGAGAGAGAGAGAGAGAGAGAGAGAGAGAAAGAGAAAGAGAGAGAGAGAGAGATTAATCTACACTGAAATTCTTCAAATGACCGTCCAAAGGATTAGTTAAAAGAAAAAAGTTTAATAGTGTTAGGTTTTAACTACAGGTTCAAAAAAATATATATATATTTTATATATATATATATATAAATGGTTGTGTACACATATACAGAAAATATATGTAACTGAGTCTGGGAAGGTACATGCATATTACAAATAGCCTGTGAAAAATGCCTTCTGTTCCGAATTAAGATATTTATTCCAAATTATTCTCCTAGCTTTTCTGACTACCTCCCATAAAAACTCATGTGGCTGAACAAAGAGATCATGAACTGCAGTCACCTCTAACTCCCTTCTGAGCATGCAGAGGTTTCATCTTGCACATGCAGTAATACCACAATTTCCATAGCAACACCAGAATGGTCTTTTTAACCACAARTGGCACAGACATCAACAAGAGTTTTTAAAAATCATTCTGAAATCCTTGAGAGGTGCAAGATATGCCGATTATGAATTAATATTCACAATGAGGCCATTCCTTTAACACAGCCCTCTAAAGGAGAAAKGCCAGGCAAAACGAAGAGGGCTCTTTAGCCCATCCAGCTGTGTTACAGGGCAACTGCTTACACAAAAATATATTTTTTTAAAAAATATATCTGCTATATAAAGCTATAACACAGCCAACAAAGAGAAATACAACAACAACGGTACTATTGCTCCCTCTACTGTAAAGATCCATTATTTCTTACGGCAGTTGATTGATTTTTACATACTCAGTCTATTAAAAACACAAAAAGTCATATTTTCCAGAATGACATAAACAATCATGTTCCCCAGCAATAAATAGAAATAAGATTCAACAGATTCAGATTTAATAAAATGCAAGTTATTCCTAATAACAAAATAATTCCACCAGTAGTCATAAACATAAATAGATAGCTGTATCCATATTTAAAAAAAAAAAAAAAAAAGACAACAAGACATGAGCAATCCTTTCTGCAGCTGATCTGATCACACTCTTGCCTACCAGCAGCAAAGAGCAGAAAACAGGTGAAACATCAGTACTAAAGAAAACAGGGAATTAATCAGGAAGTGATCCCCATAGCTCCTCATTTCCCACACATATAGCAAGTGCTTTGAGAGTTAACTGCACTTTTCATCCTTTCTCCAACTTACTTCTCTAGCAGAAGGAATAAGATGATTTTCATCTTCCACTAACATTAGTTATGCCGTATACAGCTCTGTAACCAATTCATTTTAGCATATTCCCTATTCTTCTACTGGGGGCTTTAAAAAATCCTCACTTCTGGTCTTAAGAGCATTGAAATCAGCAGAAAAAGCCCTCACTGATTTCACTGAGCTCTGGATCAGATCTTTGTGCTCCACTGCCTTCAAACATCTGAAATTRCAGTGGCATTTTAATCCAGAGCAGTTTTTTCTTTTGTGCCAGGCAGCTTCAGCCAGGGTGTTTCAATCGTAATTCACTCCATGCTCAGCTGCTTGAAGAAGCGTCTGGCTCACTGTGTTTGAAGTCCCATAAATCTGCATTACTTTAAAATACATGAATGTGAATCATTAGCCTAAGATTTCAGAGCTAGTAAATAGTATAAGAGTTCAATATCCCTTCTAAGCTTCCCTGAGTTTGACATTATCATGACGAAGCACAAAAATCATCACAATTGCACATTCAAAATGTGTCACTGACTGCTTTTAGGACAACTTTTTCCCTAGAAATAAAGCCTTTGAAAGTCTAAAAGTCCTTCTTTTCCTCCTCGCCCCTCTTATGAGCCATCACAGACAATATATTATTAAGAGTAGACCCCCAAACAGCAGTGCCATCACTTAAATCTAATTAAAACCATTTATCAGAAACATATTTTAAAATTCAATAAGACCTGTAAAGCCAGCCTTGAGTTGAAGCTACAATTATCTTGCCCCAGGTATAATTATAATCAAAGGAATTAACGAGCACATAGAGTTACATAGCTTTTTACCTCCACTCAAGTTTTTGATTTTAAGAGAAGAAAGCAATATGCCATTGAAAAATGTAAAAAGTGGAAAAATGTAAGGTGACAAGTTTTGTTCTTCTGGCAATACTGAAGTGAAAAAGAGTCCTCAAAAAACTCAAGTTCAGTTATCAGGAAAGAACGATTTGAACAACTTCAGGAATATTTTAAAAATCAATATTTCTAAACTGTCTTCATGATAGCTGGTCAGAGACATGTGGAACTCTGATTCGCTTGCTTTGAAAAAAAACAGTTTTTTTTTTTAAATTACCCATAGAAGCATGAGTTATTTAACCACAGTTTAACGAAAAATAGCCCTTTGACCAAGGCAAAGAGAAGATACACCTTAAAATACAAGGAGGAAAGTAAAATTCCCCCTTTGCATACACCTAACTTTCCACACCACTTATTTCATACCAAAACACAAGAACAAAAACAGAGAAAAATGCATTAACCAGGTCACTTTTCATTACCTTCCATTTCAGATATTCAGAGAAACCTCAGCTTCTACTTCACTTCAGTATATAGAGCATCTCAAAGGCACCAAACTCCCCCTGAACCAGCCCACCTCTCACCCTCGTTAACTCACCTGATGGTTCTCCCATAGCAGATTGAAGAGGGGGAGGCAAATGGCTGCTCCAGCTGCTCCACATCACAGATGATGAGCAGAGCTAAACATGATAAAATGTACAGTTCCCATTTCTTAAAGCACAAAAAGAGATCAAATTTGCACAGAGAAAGAAAATCTCTTATTAGCTCAACAGATGCAACTGGGAGACACCAGATGTGATCTTGGGTGCATAAGCCCTTTTTTAGGCCCTGGAAAAGCTTTTCCCTAAGAAGAGGTTTGCATTCCCTAGAAGTTATCTGTTTACTCCCAGTGATATCATCTGACTACTAAAGTGTACAGCCTTTCCCTACATCATTTGCCTTACTTATATTCTTACCTTGGATCATCAAAATTACAATATTCCCACTATGGTGAGGTTGAAATTTACAGCATTTTCTGTCCCTGTAGCAGCTGGTCAGCAGGCAGGAGAATTGCCACTTTCATATCACTCAGAAATGGCTCTGAAACAGTAATCTTAAAAGATTTCCAGACACAAAGAAGTCTAAGGCAATAAGAAAAGATGAAAAAGCAACCATGTCAGGGATATGCCCAGTGCTCAGGACTCCGATTTAGCCATCAAAGTTGCTATTTTCATTTGTAGATGCTATGCCTCAATGTAGCTGTGTATTAGTCTARATTTTGTACTCTTAACCCAATCCAAAACTGGCCTTCTCACTACTTTTCATGGATTTTTGGTACAACTAAAATTAACTAATYTCATTCTATCCATATCAAATTTCTCTCTCATTGGCATCTTACATCTTGGTTCACTCACTTTCCTCCTAAGGAGATGTTATTTTACGGGCTCTGATGAGGACTTTGTATTATATTTGTATATAAGAGACTGAGCCCACAGTGTACAAAGAGGAGATTTGAGGAGTCTTTGTGTTTTCTTTGCTTTTCTCGTGTATAGATAATACATGGTGTAGGCATATTGTAGTCAGACTTATCCTGCTGGCAACTTGTCTTTACAACAAATAGCTGTATTTGTTGTAAGAAATCCGAGCACTTTTTGCAAAGATAAAACAAAAACAAAAAAAAAAGAGGAAAAAGTAGATACTGGTTGCAGATAGACTAAAAATAATTTTTAAAAAGCCACCAATGTTTGAAGTGTCAACAGCTGCTTCCTACCAGTTTTCTCTGCCAGGCTATTTTTTTTTCCTATCATCATTATGTTGTTGTTTGTACAGTGATAGTTGTTTTACAGGCTAAATAAAAGGCCCTATTTCTTCTGTCATGTCAATTCGTAACGTGAGGAACCCATTCCAGGCTAAGGAGGACAGAGTCACATGCAGAAGCTTTGCACAGGCAAGTTGCATTGCTTTGCAGAACCAGAAAAGCTCTCATTTCCAAATGGCCCAAAGAAGAAATGACAAATAGCACAGGGCAGAGAAAAGTAGGGCTGAGCTGGATAACAGCATGATTACATGTTTCTGCAGCTTCAATTTGTGTTCATCTTCATCAGAGCTTTTCCTAAATTAAAGCTGTGATTTAGTAGCCTTCTTAGCTAATAAACAACTGTTATACAGCAGGAGTTATCTGTTATTTAAGTATCAGTATTAGACCCTATCTTTTTCCCGTGCTAGCAACAGAAAGGAACTGCTAAAATGCTTTACTCCTCTCCCAGGGTCATCTCCATCTCTTTCCTCAGCTGCAACCTGGCGACTTCTGAGTTCTGCATCTTCCTATGCTCCCCTTTTCAAGCCTCTGTCTTTCTTCACAGTAAYATTAATTCAGGTTTAGTACCAACATTTAAAAAAAGAACTTGATTTAATTTCTTCTTGTGTTTGGCAAACTCCAGAAGTTTTCTGGACTTAAAGGATTTATTATATAAAGCACTCAAGTTGGTAAAGAATTAAAATATTCTCAAAGGTCATGGAAATGCAGTTTTTGTTTTACTTTCACTACAAATTTTGATGTCATTTTGCATTTCTCCTGGTTTAACTAAGATAAGTTTCAGAGGTTTTATGAAGTTTACTTATATTAAAATAACATGCTAAGAATGAAGCTGTTCTAACTGTATCATTTACAATATCATTTAATGAAATGAACCCTGTGGCTAATTTGGGAAATAAAATGGCAGATTTACCCCATTTTTCTCTGAACATTTGAGAATTTGCTACTTGCCTAAGAGATATTATGTCTCAAGACCAGCTTTTTCTTGCTTCCTGTCCATTCAAGTGACAGAAGAAAGACAGAATTTTAGGACAGAGTTAAACCTCTCCCAAATCATTACMTCTACATACTGCTACTCCAAGCTTGCAGAGAGTCTAGAGTGCATTTTAGCTTCACTCCAGCATCACCACATCTACTAACAAGTCCCAATAGTCTCAAGCAGCCCAAGAAGCAATGTCACTGTACAGGAAACATTTCTTGAGGCTGATTCTGGGAGTGTTTTCCCAAATCGTTATCCAGTGTAAATGAGATTCAAATAAATTATTTGCTAATTAACAGCAGGTAAAAAACAACAGCTTGCAGAGGCAATGCTGAGGGAAGGTTTCTTCTCCATCATCCCAGAATATCTTTCTTTCCCAGTTGGGTACAGCAATAAGCTCCTATCTTGCTGCCCAACTCCAGGAGTTTTGAAACTGGTATAGAAAGAGTAATACTTGGCAAAGTGTGCAACTTTGGGCAAAGTATACAAACTCGTGGCAAAGTCACCAGATTTAAACCCTAAGCACAAGAAGATGACAGTGCCAAAGGTGTCATTAATGCCTAAAAGCTGCAGGATTGAGCCCAGCTCACCTTTAGCTAGCACTTCCATTTGGCTGCCAAGAAAGCCAAATGGCAAATGGCCAAAAGAGCAGACACTTAGTACCAAGTTGAAACCCACTGCAGAACCATTCAGTCTCACCCCTCTSCCTGCCAAAACCTCCTACAAAGGTCTTGCTAAACTCTCCAGTTTGCTCCCTTTGCACGTCCAGGAGCCTCATTTTTCTCATACTCAGCCCGACCTGCACCTGCCCACCTCTACAAGCTACTTCCGTAGCTAAAGCACGCAACAACTCATTACAACATGTAAGAATTTTTCACAGATGTATATGGCCATTTTTTTTCCAGTCTAGTAATGTTAATCAGTTTGTGTTACACACATACACATGCAGGTACAAGTCTCCTACAAAATACTGCTGAGAGAACCACCAGCTGAAACTCATTAGAGTCTTCACTGGAGGGGAGTATCACCTACCACATATGCACATAAAATCCTTACAGTTTTATTGTTCATATTCAACATCAGAATAATATGAGGGTTTTCAGCTGTGTATGGAATTATTATTTTCATTTCAGTTTCAGGATCCACCATTTTTCCGGCTTTAATCAGTTTTCTTTCAAGTATCTCAAGCACCTAGTTTCCTCAAGAAGCCCGTTTTTCTGGCATTTCACATTGGATTACATTCAGAACTGAGTCACACTCAGAATAAAAGTGAGTCCTTTTAAAAGTGAGTGGAGATGCTAAAGGATCTAGTTCAAATTTTACAATACSACTGATGTTTTTTACTATCTCTGAGTCCTTTCTGGAGACTAACTGTCAGACAAATTAGTCAACCAAATCTTAATATTTAGCAAGCAAAGCTGATTTCAGTCTTATTCCACTGATACATCATCTCTAGTTTTTTCCTCTGCTAGCAGACAAAATGTTGGGGGTAGGAATAGCTAATGGGTGGTCTCCCACCACTTACATTAATGGCACTGAAACTACAGCTATTAATACTGTTATTCAGTTCACTGAAAACAGGTTAGATCCCATCAGTAATTATGACCTAATAAACAGAACTCATTACCAAAAAAAAAAAAAAAAACAAAAACAAAAAAACACCTATTAGTGTCTTTGACAGTCCATTAGTCCTAAAGGTCATCAGTCAGCCCCCATTCCTGGGCCTAAGTTCTTCAAAGTAGGATCGTATTTATCAGTAATTTCTCATGCATTTTGTGATTTGTAACTAGAAACTCAAAAAAAAAAAAATGGGGCCTACTTGTATTTTAGGCAAAAAGAGGTCTGGCAGACTGGTAATCAGAGAACACTAAACTAGTCAGCTGAGCTAATTGCTCTGGAGCAGTTGGCTGGAGACACTCAATCGAGCAGAGCAAGGTGAGGAACGAGGCTATCGCTCTCCTTGCTGCTGTGAAAGGATTCCCAGCACCTCTCACAGAAGAGCTGAAGCCAGAACTATTAMCGTTTTCATTCTTTCACTGCCACTATCCCTTGATATAAATGGCAGCATGCTCCTCCATTTATCAGCCACTTCGGTTTGCTTTTCTCTGCTGTTTCCCCCACAAATTCTGTTTTACTATTTTTTTTTTTTTATTTAGTTCTTTTCCGTTTCCCTTTCTAACTGTGCACCATTAGGAGTCCTCTATTCTAGTCTTCTCCCTAGCTCCTGAAAATTATAATCATTTCTTCTAGTACTTGGCTTCCTTTCCTTTGATCCTTTTTTTTTTTTTTTGCCTTCTTAGTAAGGCACCTGACCCCTTCATACCTCCTCCACCCCATGTTTCTCTCATTCACCTCCTCCTCTTCTTCCTTAGCTGCTTTCATCTTCCTTCATCTCTGTGTTCTGGCTTCCCCATTTCTTTTCTCTTCAGCTAAAAACATCCAGTTTTTAGTGCCTGGTAAAGCCTAGAAGCCAAAAAATGACAACTTTGATCTCATTTTCTGTTTTTTTTTGGTATGGATTCTATTAAAATTTTATTCTATTCTATTAAAATACAGTTCTTGTGGTTTTCCACTTCACGTTAAACTGACACAATATCATCTAGGAGCAGATGGTTATCAAAGCTGGCAATTTTCTGCTGGTAGGCAGGCGACTGACCATGCTGCAGAAGAGGGCAATACCTGGGTCAGGAAATTTAGCATACACCGGTGACCCTCCTCAAACAGTGCACGTGCAGGTGAGCAACAAACTTGGGTCACACATTTGGTGCTGTGGGCTACCCAGCTTCTCCCAGTTCACCCAGTTAAATCCCAAGAAATCATGGCTTGACCAGGTAAGGCAGCTTTACCAAAGCCACAACAAGGAGAGGAGGAACACCCATAGCAAAAAAACGCAGCCCTTTTTCCATCCTGCCCACCGCAGTTTTACCTCTGTGTAACCTCTAACTAGCAGGAATTGCAACCAGACATACTCTTGTGTGAGGTTTCTGACTCATCACAGTAGCTTTGCTGATTTCAAGGAGTACATAATCATGCAGATTGTTTGATCAAACTTCACACACACAAAAGTCTTGTTTAATAAAATACTCTCAAGCAGTAAGTATTCTACTTGCAGTTTCTTGTATTAATTAATTTATTCTCTATAAATAGCTGAACTTGTTTTCTACATTTAGCAATCAGCAGAAAAAAGTTCCTGTGCCCATGTTCCACTGCATTTGCACCCACTCAGCAGTGATATGAATGCTATTAGGCTTCCCTGACAGTTTGTCCAAAACTCACAGATTATTGCTGGCTTTTTTTTTTATTTTTTAAACTCTGTTTCAAATGCTGTATCTGAAAATGCCTTGAAGGGAAAACAGAATGGAACAGGAAGGTTTTTGTCACAATATTACATTTTATCAGGGTACACAAAACAGGATTTAAAAATATTTGCCTATTTAAGTCTGCCTAAATAGCAGTACATTTTAAAATAAATACATACATCTAGATACAAAGAAATATGTATATGGAGCCAGAATGACATTAACCTTGTATTTTCCAACTCTCAGATGACTCTCAGATGATTCTCTCAGTATGGAAGCCTGGAGATAGCTGCTAATTTCCTAAGCCCAAGGGAGCCTACAAAGACAATAAAACCTACATTTTGTTTCCAATTTATTGGAAACAACTAGATCCCTATGCCCTATTCAGGCAATGCTGTAACCAATCTGGAGAGAACAGAGACCATCTGACACAGAGGCCAGTGCCTCTTGCAGACTATTTACAAGTGCTACAGAGAGGATTCCCTGCTGCTTCTGGGCAGGAGGAAGGAGAAGTATTATAGCAATCTTCCCTGTGGAGTAAGTGGAGGCTGTTTAGAAAGGAGTCACTTCCTCCTCTCTTTGGGGTTCCTCCCACAGGTTTTTCTACAAAAAAAAATAAGAGACCTAATGGGATGCTATTTCCACCACATTAAAGTACAAAAGCCTACTCTGACATAAATAGAAAAGGCAAAGTAATATTATTAGTGCTAATGGGTTAGCAACAAATTTCCCTGGAACTTATAAAGCATACTCACAACTTAAAAAAGTAACCTACACAGGCATGTATCTGCACATGAGRACACCACCAAGCTACACTTTTCTGCAATGAGTTTGGCATATTCTTCAGTTAACTAAATACAAATAATCAGTATACTTCAGTGAATGGCAATTAACAATACTAAGCTTCTTACATCTGCAAAAGAGCAGAAGCTGTTCGAAAGAGAAGGGATGTACATTCCTGTTGCATCACTCCCATATGGGGCCCATTAACTCCCTGAGAATCTTTGGCGTTCAAAGACATGTCAGGATGCAACTTTATGCAAAGGCATTGGGAAGAGAAGAAAATATTATCTATATAAAGAAAATAACTATTTCTATTTAATTTGTAGACTAAAGCCACAAAAAGAAATATTGTCAGCTTCCTGTGGAAGTTACTTAGAATTCACTGCTGGATAAACATTATCGTAGTCATGATACTAAAGCACATCTTTTTGCCTGAACATAAGTCACCAGTCTCCCATACACTTAAAGAAGGTTGCAGAAATGAGATTTTCACTGTGTTAATTACCAAAATGTTCAATTTCTGATAGATTTCTGTTCAAATTACCACTTTATCCTTTTTATAATAGCACATTATTATTTTCATCACTCAATTGTTTTTTGCCAGACTTGTAGTTTAATTTATATTTATAAATGATGGTACATAATGATGGTACATAATGATGGTACATAATTCTAGGGATATGTACTGTACTTCTTGACACTAAGGTGTTTTCCATTTGAAAATTCTTGACTGAAGCATCCCAGCAACTTAAAAAAGCAATATACAATCCTTCGGAATTACTTATACAGTACTTGTTTGTTGGTTTTGGTTTAAGATTATATATCATTGCAAGTAAARTGAATAGGAGCCAGGCCTCACCACGACCCTGCCTTCCCTTGGAAAGCGTTTATACTTCAGAGTTCAGATGACCTCCTGCAGCTATGGCTTTTAGGCAGCTTGCCTAAAATAATTCCACTTGAATCATATTTTCAAACAGGGGATTTGGGGAATACACAAAGATTAGAATAGATATTTTAATATAAAACAGACTCTAATTTAAATATACAATTCTAGAAGCTGAACCTTCAAATTATACAACATGCTGTCCTTTTGGACTGACACACACACGTCATATTTGTGTATTTGTTAAGAAATAAGTTTTCAGACTGTTCTTGGTTTTTTTTTTTTTTCCCAGTCCCCCTTCATCCTAGTGGAGCACTTGCCTGGGAGACAAGTTCTCTGAACTGTGGGCCACTCTAACCTGCTCTGTGGGTATAAGTCTGTTCACAAGTCGTGTGACAAATTGTATGCAGTGTAATTGTCACTTCATGTACATACCCCAGTTGCTAGGTTCAGACATTCCTTATTATAGGCTGCATACAAATAGTGCCTTTTTCTCAGTCAGCTCCCTCCCTCAGTAATTTGCCCCATTCCAYTTCCCAATTATCCCATCTGTTCCCCAAACACCCTATATATAAACTTCAAACCACACCTCCTCACAAAATCAGAATGCTTGAGGTTGGAAGGGGTCTCTGGAGATCATCCAGTCCAACCCCACTGCTCAAGTAAGGTAATCTTGAGCATTGCATCCAGGATTGCGTCCAGGATTGCGTCCAGACAGTTTATGAATGTTGCCAAGGATRGAAACTCCACAGTCTCTGTGCAACCTTCTAGTCCTCAGTCACCCTCACAGTAAAGACATTTTAACTTGTGTTCAGACACAACTTTTGGTGTTTCATTTTATGTATCTTGTCCTACCACTGAGCACCACTGAAAATACTCTGGCYCCATCCTCTTTACATCCTTTCTTCAGATAATTATACAGGTTGATAAWAGTTCCCCTATGTCTTCTGCAGGCTAACCAGGCCCAGCTCTCTCAGCCTSCCCTCATTTGAGATATGGTCTAGCTCCTTTATCATCTCCCACTGTTGGGGTCCTCTCCTCCTTGCCTAGTCACAAAGCTGTTTCTATGTGCCCACCCATTTTTGCTGATCTCCAGCTCTACTGTAAACCACTTCTTTCTGGAGGCTCCTATGATCCATCAGAGGTTCCCATCCTCCCCCCTCTTCTGGGTGAAACCCGTCTGAAACCCAGCAGATAGTGTCAGACCCTTGTGATGTAGACTGTGGTTGCCAGGACACAGAGGAATGCAGAGAATGAGGAGTCTGTCCTCACATGTGCCCAGACTGCAGCTGAGATGACAGGGGCACGGTGCTGCTCATAGAGTTGAGTCTGACGGTCCCCACCTGACGACCGGCCAAGCTCCCCAGGGAGAACCTCAGCCTCTGGTAAAATTGGAAAACAGGGAAGAACTCAGAATCGGGGAGAGAGGAGCAGTGGGTGGGCAAGCAGCTCAGAAGGGAGACAACTGGATTGAGGAGGAACATGGAGGAAAAATGGTACACAATGGACTGCAGTGAAGCAGGTGTGGTATGGTGGAAATTACGAAGGGATCGGGAAACATATTTCTTTTTGTGGAATCTGGTCATRGAATGGGGGGTTACTACCTGCTCCAGGGCAGTTTAGTGGGAAAAAATACGTTTAAGAGTCCAGGGAGGTATTTTAGGATGAAAATTTGCTAACCATTTTGAAGGGAAACGCTAGCCTGTACAGGGGAGAAACAGTCCAAGAAAGGGAGCTAATCAGCTCAAGGAGCGGAATGTGGGAATTCTCGGACAAATCCCGGAAAGCTTCCACTAAGCAGAGCAAACCTCATACAGTGGTGAGAATTCTTCASATGTAGGAATATAGGTGCTTCATGCCTGGAAGGGGTCAAGCTATTGGGAGGTCATTTTTTTTCTTCCATTGTGACTTACAAATATTTTGGAAGTTCAAATAATTTTCTTGGCATCACTTGCTGATCCAACAATTTGATTAGCACTCTGGGCACTGGGAATTAATGTTCAAAATAGTGTTTTTCTTTTACTGGTTTTGAGTTAATGCTTTCCAAGTCTGTTCTTGTCTGTTACTATTCAGTTGGTAGATTATTACAATATGATCTTTTTAAATTTGTTTTTCATTTCTACTCTTAATCATATTGAACAGCAAAAGTAAATGAGACAGTTTCAAGACTGTAACTATTTTTTTCTCCATTTCATCCTTCGGTTCTCATGCAAAAAACATTATCCAAATACCAAACAAAATATTAAAATCAGATCTGCCTTTCTGACTTTTTTCTTAAAGCATTAAGACATTTGTTTAATACCAGGATCTATAAGCCTTTTGAAAAATTTGAAGA
>NW_020454092.1:10418925-10445861 GCF_003342845.1 Nothoprocta perdicaria | reverse complement strand
AGATATTTAAAGTAAAGATTGCATTGTAGCTAGAATACAGAAAGTGAAACATGGCTCTCCATCATACAAAGTAGAGGCTAGGAGAATCCTATTCTAGAGAATAAAAGATTTTCTGTGACTAAAGCATCCTTGAAATAATTTTTTTTTTCTGCACATAAATAATGAAGGTGAACRTGACCATATTGATGATTAAATGCTCTTTACTCCTACTGAATAAGACCTTTTTCCTTCAAGATATTACTTGCATCCTTTAACGTAGGTAAGGTAATCAGAAGCCAACTATTAAGTAAACAGTAAGCTTCCTAATTATTTAAAATGCTTTTTAAGCATTTTAAGGTCTAAGACAATTAAAAATACTTAGATCTCTGATAAGATCTGACTCAGAGTTCCCAGTGACCAAACTGGGAATACAGGCCAACTTCTTGACTAGGGTAAATGGAGTGGTGTTGCATCTGGCCCAGCTGAGACTCTGGTTTAAACAGAAGTAGTAGCATCATGCCTATGTTGTACATAATTCATGAAAAAGAAAGAAATTCCAATTAAACAATGCTCATAATTTTCACAGCAGAACATTCTGGTACATTTTCAAGAGCAAGAATGAAAATTGGAATAACTGTGTAATATACTTAGCTTTCTTTACAAATTTGTCTGATGAACTTTATTTATCATAACATGGTATTAATGCTGAACCAAAATGGTAATTGAAATGTCTGTGTTGTTAATTATTTTGTTGATTCAAAAAAGGAAGGTAAAATACTTAACATAACAAGTACAGTCAGTGACATATGGGCTGATTAAGGAAGAGGAGCCTTTTCCAGTTAGACTGTGTCCTAGGAACTGAGGAATAAAACCTGAATAAAAAATTCTCTTAACATATCTTAACAATTTACAAGAAATCCCATGTAGAAAAGATATTCGGTAAACAAATATGCATGATTCTGTGCAAGTCAGAAATCAGCAAAAATATTCACCATGTAAGAAATAACTAGCCAGCTCACAACTTTACAGAAAAAAAATATTTTAAGGCTATTGTGAAATACAGCTTCATCATTTTTATTCAGAGGTATCATTTATAGCCAGATGAAATAAACCTATTCTTCGTATTGGTTAAGCTCTCAGCTATACTGTTTTGTCCAGTTTGAGACATCATATATCAAGAAGGGTATGGATCTATTGAAGGCCCCAGATGACAATAACTGAAAACATGTAAGGCAGGAYTAAGCAGTATATCAGGTTGTTTACTACAGAAGACAGACTACCATCAGTGACATGATAATAGGCCTCAAATATTTAAAATATTACTGCAGAGAAGTAAGGGAAGAGATGTTCTACAAGGTAACGAAGAACAGAAAAAAAAATACAGACAGTTCAAAATGTAGCGATGCAGATGTAAGCTAGAGAGCAGGACAAGCTCTCTCACAGAGAAGCACTGAATGTTCAGGGAGGCTTAAGGATCTGCTTCTCCCTAAGAGACAGGTGGTGGGCATGATCAYTTTTGGGGGATCATCAGCAACCCCAGGGTCCCATCAGCCAGGCCACATCCCACTGCCCCTGAGCCAGGTACTATCAAGACTCCATTACGCAAGTCCACAGTGAGGAGGTAGATCTGAGGTCAAGCAAAGCCAGGAAGTCAATAAGTTTTCTTGTGTAACACTCACTAAGAATCTAACTGCTTCTGATTTCGTTTTCCACAATGAATTAGATTTTTCCATCCTACATGGAAATTYGATTTATTTTTCTTACATATAATATACATAAAGACATATAAATACATACATATACAAATGCATATAATACATAATGGTATATACTTTTTCTCCTCCTCCTGTTGTATCTATCACTTGAATGCTGGTATTGTTAAAAACTTAAAGCGATGGTTCTAGTATTAATTATAATTCATTGAGCCTATATTTACTACTAGCACAGAGGAGACGAACTTTTGCAAGAAAAGGTAGTTGTTTTCATAAGTTCTGCCTTAGCAAATGACAATTCTGTGACTTCTTTTGGAATGCAGCTAATTTAAATTTTGATTCCATCTGTCCCAATGGAAGTGGAAATTTCCAGGTAAGTTTAAGCTTGTTAAGCTTTGGATATATACGGTTTTTCTATTGCTGTTGTTATTTTTGTTTTGTTTTTTTTTTTCAGCAGGAGAACTGACCTTTATGAAAATCTTACTAATTCACAGTTGTACATTTCATTAAAGATGAAATATGTTACAAAAGTATTACCTTTTCTTGACAGGTGCTGTAATTATGTCGTGTACAAATAAACAAGCATGCTGTTTTACAAAACTGCGAGAAGTGCTAAARCAATATGCAAAGGCTGCTATGCAAACCCAGCCTCCAGATCTGCTGCAATGGTCTGCAGAGTAAGGATTTTTTTTTTTCCTTTCTTTTTTTTCTGAAAAAAAAAATATCACTTATTCTTGGTAACAAATGATTTGTTCTGTAATCATAGAAATCTTGATAATTTTAGACTTCTGTCCCTTGACATTTAATAGAGTTACCTTGCTTTAGCCATCCTGAGGACTAAGCTTCTAGTTGTAGTAACCTAACAGCCCTGTACAGCAATTGCACATTCACAAAGTTGCAGATGGCAAAAGCAAAATATTTCGTTGTATTTGCAGTAGGCTGACTCTTATTTTACATTTTTCTCAATGAGTGAAGAACTAGTGAGGGTAAATATCTGTGCCTAAGTAGTTCAGCATGACCAAAACTGTTTGTGATGACTGTACAATCCAAGTTTAGACTCACCAGAAGAATAAACTTTCAGCTAAATGTAGAGTAAGTCATCACTACACCTGTTCAGCTGTTCAGATGTACCAGATCTAACTTTAATGCAGCTAAATTGCACCCTGATAAGAATCCAGGTAAGAGCTCCAGAATAAAGTGCAATACCCCTATACCGAAACAGGGTAAACAGACATACTACAATGAATCCATGCTCCTATGACAGTCTCTGAAGTGAATAAATCCTTTTCAAGTCAGTGGACTCTGTGTTTACAATGTGTGTCAGATGAAGTCCTGAAGTATGAATGGATATTCACACCAGTTCSAGTATGAATAACATGTCCATTGACAGCACAAAACAAAACAGTGCTATTTAAATTTTAAACAGTTAACAGATACACTAGACACTGAAAACCAATCACCTTTTGTCTAGTAAGCACAGGCTCCTCAATCATTTTAAAATATCCACTTTGATTAAAGGTATTTAGAAAGCAAGCACCTCTTTATCTTTTCATCTAGTTACTTCACTGCTGTGGCCCGTGGTGATATCCCTCCAATAAAACAAGAACAAGAAAGGGGGCCTTGGTCAAAATGGAAAGATGTCACACCAGAGCTCTTAAAAATCCTACATCAAAGAGTAAGAAACATCTTCCTTACTTTTGGAACCAAGAAACAGATTGATAACTTACGCGTGTGTGTGTGTGTGTATAGGTTTTACACTAGTCCAATAATATTGTTATGGKGACCACATTTTCAGTTTCGATAGCCTGCTTTCAGTTTTATGCCTATAAATATTTTATCCAGTTAATACAAATATAATATATATGGAAAAAAAAAATGTTTTACTGTTTCCATACAGTATAAAGCAAAATTATTTCTTCAGCTGTGCTTCCTTTGGATCCATCTATTTGTGGTTTTCATACTCAGTTATACAACTGTAGTCAAACAGAAAATTTGCATGATTAAATGTCCACTAACAAATATAAAATAGCCAAACCACAATTCTGTAAAATTAACATCCTTCCAGATGTTGTAGAAATAATTATTTCTGTACTCACACTGTTAATTTTACTTGTATTTATTTAACTTCACTTCCACTTTTTTTTCCCTCCACTATTTTCTTTATGATTTAATTTTGCCATAATTTTCAGCTATCCCAGGAAAATTTGAGCTTCAGACATCCAAGTATTCACCGGTATCAATGATGATTCCCCTAAGACTAGGCCACAAATATCACAGCTTATTTCCAAAACAAAMGCCTATGTTTAGCCCCACCCATATATTCTGGAGCTGATTTTGGATAAAATATTTTTTTTGTCTTATTGCAAATTAAGACAAAATAGCATTCATTTTCCTGTGATGCATTTTTATTTATATTTATTTCCAGGTGGGAGGKAGACTCATAATCACTGCAGATGAATTGGCTCACATGTGGAAGTCACTGAATCTCCCGGAAGATTTATTCACAAGTGTGATGAATGTTGGCCGTTTTACAGAAGAAATTGAGTGGCTGAAGTTTTTAGCCCTGGCATGCAGTCCAATTGGAATGGTAGGGTTCTTCATATTTTTATGTTGTGCTGTATGAATATTTTCTTATAYAGTGATTTTGAGTTCACATTTGGGTAGAAATAGGAGACCATGTAATTATGCATTTTAACCTTATCATTGATTAACACAGCTGTTGTTTTTTAAGGCAGGAGGAAATCCCTTTTAGGAATAAGGGAATTAATTTAACTATATTCTTTCAGGGATCAAGGGAGCCCAAATATTTATAGTATGCTTTCTTTCTGAGCTTTATTTCTTCAAGCCAATTTGCAACAGATTAAACACAGGGGAAGGAAGCCAGAAAGATGGTGACAGAGGCTTTGTTTCACAGACATTTCTGTAGTACTGTAGMGATGATTGCTAAAAGAAAAGAGTTTCTCTGCCTCGAGCATTACTCAGCAGATACAACAGACAAACTATCCAGTTTTGCAGTTCCTCASTTACTCTGATTTTGAATAGGTAATTTGGATGAGTGCAGCAAACCTCTTGTGTCAGGAGAAACAACTTTTCATTGTTATCTAATATTCAGATAATATCTGTCAAATTCATGAACGCTAGGGAAACTTGGTGTCATGACGTATGCTTTCAGGTCATGTTTTTCTGACTATAGAAAACAAAGGTGGGGGTAGTGCATTTGGGTGCATAATGACAACGAAAGGTCATGCCCTATGGTAAACAGGTTGCAGTCTGCTCTCATAATTGCTAGACACTAGACCCAGAAGATATCGAAAATATCAATAAAAAGCTATCTGTTACTTTCAACAACCTGGCAAATACAGCCACAGACTTGACTGTGATCAGAAAAGTACCTAGGTATTTCTCACAGTACTTCTTTGATTCTCCTCTCCATTTCATAAAGGAAAACGGATTTGTGATTTTCTATTAGCAAACCAAGAAAAACACCAAGTTACTGTTCTGATCAGATGTATTGATGTAGCTGATTCACCTGCAGACATCATGAAAGGCCTGCTCTCATTCTGCATACCTGCACGGTAGAGTTCCCKAATTTGTGCATGAGGTCATTTGGAGGATTAGCAGAGCATTAGTTTTGGCACTTTTATTACATTCRTATATTCATGTAAACAACCTCATTTTTATAATTGAAAGCCTTAAACCAAGTGGGATTAGGYCATGGATGTAAGCATGGAGAGAGAGATGATAATTAGTAGATTTRGGAATAAAAGATAAAAGTTTGGGACTATATGATCTGTTACAACTCAAACAGAAGTTAGAGTTTAAAGTAGACATTTATGGATGAGGCTCTCTTGTCTGTTTACAGTAGAAGTGTATTATTTAAAGGTCTCTCAAACATTATAATATATTCATCTATGTAGCTACTTCTAAAACAACTAGATTTACAAGATTTAACCTTGGTGGGACATACTTCCCTGATTCTTGTCAATATATTTCTGCCAGCATTAGTTCCAATGCCTGCCTCATGGGAATTTCAGAAAACTGCTCTGAGTCAATTCTCTTTAGAGATTGTATTTGCTCTTGCTCTTCTATTGCTTCTACTCTTTGTCCAGTTTTTAATGATATGTTTTAGAAATTCATCTGTTAATACAGTTTGTAGTACGTTAGCCTTTACAATGTAAAGCCATTACAACTGTAGTCATGATATTAAATTTATGTGCTGTGGAAATAGCCTGTATGTTTACAAAGATCATTTTGATGTCACAGAGGACATTAAACATAGTTGAGAAACAAAAAATAGTGTAATGAAGTTTTAGTGAAACATTAGTAATACTATTCTCATATACTGCCCTTCATTAACAAAACATAAATCTTATTAGCAGAATTGTCTGCAAAGACTGGTATTGACAAAATTGTAAATGCCAGTGACCTTTTTCCTAACTTTACCTAAGCAAAAAAGTTGTGCATTGATTTATCTTAAAAAAAAGAGTCTTCCCCCCCCACCACCTTGGAGTGCTTATCTCATTGTATAATCAAGTGCCACCACCTTGTGGTCATGCACAAGTACTTCAGGTAATATAGTACYAGTTTCATGATTTTGGATTGTTTATTGAACTTTCATTGGCTCACAAAGCTCTGAAGTGTGTGAATTTTCAGGTTTCCTATAAGATATAATTTTATATCCTTATGATATTAGCCATGTGAGAAGTTCTTTAAGTGAATAAAAAATAATGTGTTTTACATATATATTTACATAGATTTTTCTTTAAATAAGCAGAGATAAGCCAAAGCTAAATTCTTTTGATTTTGCCGATCTATTTTGCCAACCTATTTGCATACTGGGATGAAGAAACTTATAGCTTGTATTCCCATTCCATAGTGGCCAGCTTTAAAATCACATTTTTATCAATTTGAAAAGCCTATTGTTATTTTCACACTATTTTCACTGTGATCAAGACATCCCTTAGACTTGTCTTTGACAAATTAAGTTTCAGTTTTCTGTAGGTTTTGTTCTTAACTACATATTCATTGCTCTTAATCTCCCTTTTTCTGTTAGTTATACATAAACTGAAGGATGAGTGGACAGACAGAAAACCTAGGGTATAGCTTCATTCCTCAATTGTATATTATGCCTTTCAGACCTCCTCACAATTTGTCAATGCAAACTGTAAATTTTTAGCGTAATGGTCTGCTTACCGTGCTTTTCAGTGATGCCTCAGGCAACATGGAAGGCATTTCAAGTATTAAGATGGTAAATAAAACCAAATATATTATTTAATTATTCATAATTCAACCAGCTTTTCCCTGGTTTATGTTTGGAGCCTTTTCTTACACATCTATTTTTTATATTGGCCCTGTCGACATTTTCTAAATTATCTCCAATTTATCAGCCAGCTTCTAGTACAGAGAACACGTTCTGTCACAAAAGAGCTATAGAACTCATTCTACCACCGCTCAGCTAGTTTGATCTCTCTGAGTAACTAGTCCGCTGCACAGTGAGCTTCATTAAGCTCTCATATTCCATTTCTCTATTTTTCTCGTTGTCGTTCATGATCACTACCTGATCATTCTTTCACTCTATGTCTTTTTTTCCTAATGAATAACTGAGTTGTATCTGCAGGATATATCTGTTCACATTTTCATTCTAGAGAAAGCCAAACTAAAGTTTCCTTCTATGCCTACACTTTTTTTTTTTGTAATTCTAATTCTTACTTATTTGACTGTAATAAAAATGTGATTTTTGTGAATTATAACCAGATTTTCACACCACCAGATTTTGGGATAAGTTTTAGATTGAATTATGTAACCATGCAGAAAGTCTGAAAAACACTGCACGACTGTACATACTGCTGAGACATTAAATGTACACGAACAGATTTAAGATTCAGTGACTTCCTTCCTGCAGCAGTCATGAAAAAATGACCACTGGCAAAGCCCTAAATCAATGACAAGCTGCACATTAGAGCCATCACAGAGTGGGCAACATTTTCTGCAGTTCTAGGTCAAAATTACCATCCATACCTAGAAATCGGGTAACAGGATTAAAAAAAAAAAAAAAAAAAAAAGTGATTTTAAAAGCTCTTTAAAAGCTTCTTAAATGGAATATCTAAACTTTCACCCTATATGCATCACATATTCATTCTAATGATAGTATTTGTTAAAAAAGTCATTCTTCCTCACTATCAACAGTACTCCTTCTATCTTTACATAAACTAATTCTTCAGATATGACATAAAATTTAGTTTGGATAAATCATGGWAATATATAGTTCCTTCATCTATTCAGGACATTGCTGACATCATTATACTTTTTATTTACATCAGATTTACAAAGACATTTTTATTGCCTTGGGCATTATTTGCACACTAATATTTTACTAATGGTCTCTTCATTAGCAATGCTATATTGAAGCTTTTTTTGTTGTTTGTTCTCTTTTCCAATAGACTATTGCAAAAACACTGAAAATCATATGCGAGGTTTTACATGGAGATCATGATCAAGGACCCCCACGTATTCCTTTCAGCACTTTCCAGTTTCTCTATACTTACATCGCTGAAGTGGATGGAGAGATTTCAGCATCCCATGTCAGTCGAATGCTAAATTACATTGAACAGGAGATGTAAGTACAATCACTTATTCTTGCAGGTTTGCCATACTTTAGCTATGAAATTTAGAAAGGATAGACACGGCAGAAGATGAGTGAAGAAGGTTCAAGATACAAAATAATATATATTAATAATAGCAAGTAATAACTAATAYTAAGTAAAAATGGTGAAGCAGAAAGAATGGCTAAATCCAAGGMGTAAACACTAATTATAGGAGACACAAAGTCCAAAACGATAGAAGCGTAATCATTGTTATTTATTTTATAGCATCAAAGATGCTTTATAACTGAGAAAGACCATGACCCTGATTCAAAAGTTTACAGTACAAGTAACACTTTCTTATTTGGATGCTCAGGAGCATTGCTTTCCAATTTATTATGCAACATTTCTTTGCAACCATGTTTGCAACACTGTACTACAGACATAATAAATCACTGTGTCAGTTAGTTTAGTCCCAAGAAAGCTGGTAGTGTAATTAGTGCAAATCTTTATAGTCTTCTGGAAGTCAGATGCTGAACAGATTGAATACAAAAGAAAAGAAGATACACATTTTAGATGCAGACCAATCTTTACAATGAAATGTAACTGCCAGATAATATTTTAAAAACATGTCATAGATTTTAGTTGATCTGTTCAGGTGACCGTTTAAGTTCTTGGAAAGAGTTAAGTATTTATGTGTGAATGAAGAGATGAAGAGTCTATTCTATGTATAGAAWGCATGAAAAGTCATGATGAAGCTTGCAAAAGATCCAAACTACCTCTTCCCTCCACAATATCAATAGAAGATTATCCCTCAAGTGTTGAAATAGGACCAAAGAACAAAGCTTGAACAGACATTTCAACAGAGTTTAGGAGAAAAAAAATCCACTTGAAGTGGGGAACTTATAATCAGCATTATTTTATAATACTTTATATTCAAAGTATAACTTTAATTAACAGATGTAAATTTTATTATTCATACAGCATTGGACCAGATGGCCTAATTAAAGTGAATGATTTTACAAAGAATCCTCGTGTCAAGCTGGAGTAAGTGGCACAACTTTTCCATGACTCTAACGAAGAAGGATGAAAAAACACACATACCACAGATATCCCCATCACCAGCAGAGTTCTCAATGTCTTGCCTTTTTTTTTTTTTTTTTTTTTNTTTTTTTTTTTTTTTTTTTTTGTCTCTGTGAATAAATGTGATCAAGTCAACCAGAAGGTATATGTGTGAATTAAGAGGAACTGCATGAAAGAGAATATTTTCCTGAATCGTTGTTTAGACAGGACTTGAATTGTTATGTAAAATGACATTTCAATATTATTACTGTTATGTCAAGGTGATTGTAAGCTAAGTGGCTGTCCTTGTCTTCTGCATAAACTGCCATACTTTGTATGAAATTGACAGAATGAGAAAAAATCTGGAGTCAAGTTACTCCATCATTTAACCATATAAAAATATACCATAAAGCCATATAAAGTAAACACCTTTTCTCTGAGTGCCTTCTGTCATCTGCAGACATACTTGTCAAGGAATGCGTGTATGTTCTCCTCAAAATGAGAACCCAGGACATGCATCCCCTCATACTGCACTTGTGTCATCTCTCTTCAATAAATAGTTATGTACTGCCATTAAAATTTTTCTTTTGACCAAATGAAAGGATTTTCTGTTATGGAGGTTTCTGCATTTCCCACTTCACAACAACCACCTCTGTCCATGAATTGCATAGTGAACCTTGTGCCTATCTCAGGATTCCGCTCTGCAGAAAACTCAAAAAATGAGTTTTACAGTTCTGAATATAAGGCTGTTTTATGGACTTACCTGTCAGGGATTCTCTTAAATGACTTTGCTACAAGTATCTCAAGTCTGTAATTTTTTCTCTCCTAAAAAGATGGAGGCACACGGTGACTTCTCTCTCCTTAATGGAATTCCTGTTTACTCCCTCAAAAAGTACACAATACGGAAGCAACCCATTGGAAATTAGATACTGAGCCTTTTAGCAGAGCCCCAGAATCTATTCACATCCTTGATATTAATGCCATTTATAATAAACACTTCATTATAACTACTAATCATTTAATTTGCTTCCTTGTGAAAAGGAAATTTGAGGAATAAATCAGAATGGTACATAGGAAAAGCAGATTCCCTATCTATGCAAAAGACACTGAAGCAATCTTGATCATAAGAAAATAAAATGTTGGGACGCTGGAAGTTGTCATAGAGTTTGCTTTTGCACTCCTGTCATACAATGTTCTGAGAAATAAAGCACAGCCTCAGATACATCCCAAATTTTGCCACTGCAAAAGCCTAGGAATATTAAATATCTAACAAAAAGCAAGAAAATTGGGAATTTGTTTAATGGAAGACAATGCCATTTCATTTTCTCTCCGAAACAAAGCTTAATCATGGGTATGAATAAATAATATGACAGCACATGCATCACATGACATTGAAGTATTTCAGCGTGTAGGACAGAGAAGTTTTTTTATCATACTTTTACAATAATAGCAGAAAGGATTTTCCAAATTGCTTCAGTGAAGGAATTCAATAGCAGAAATAATATCTACACCTTCTCATACTCAAATCTATGCTCATTTCTACTAAATCTTGTAGTCTTTATCACTAACTCTTATAGTCTTATCACAAGCCTCATGACAACTGATTTTTTTTTTAAGGATTGACTACTTGGAGGTGTGTGATCTCATAAGAATTTTATTTAACTTTTTAAGCAATTTTCTCATTTTTTTAAATTATAAGACATTTTTGCAATTTCATGATTTTAAAATGATTCAGTAGACAAGAATATATCTTTCTAAGCTTCCTTTTGACAAAAAAAATGAAGTATGATTCTATATGTCACCAAATAATATGTTAAAGAAAAAAAATGAGATTATGGTTTGAATAACATGCCTTTTTTATTTTTAAGCTGCTAGCTGTTGTTAAAAAACCTAAGATAATTCTTCCTTAATTCTTAAAATTGGTGCATTAATGTTTCAGCTCAATGAGGATTCTCTTGTAAAGTGTCATAACACCCCTTAAGAAGAGACAGTACACCAATAGTTCTGGACACTGTGTCAGTAATAGATGCACATCTTCTTTGCACATAAATCTTTTTTATTGTTGTTTCTTTCTAGTCTACACTTCTCTCTTCAGCACAAACAAAAAAGGGAATTTTGCTGTCTGCTGTTTTCCAGCTACAGTGCTTTTCCGATTTTTAATTTTGCCAAGAACATAAAAATTGGACCAGACTTCTGATTCCTTTGAGAAAACCCTTTTACCTGTTTTGACATGATAAATATCTTCCCAACATGTTTTGTTGTGCAAGTTCAGCGCAGTTTCAATGTAAATGTTAATGTAGCAATACATAATAATGACACAATTTACATATTTGGACAGTAGAGAACATGTTGAATATTTATATGCACTTCTGCTATGGTACTCTTAATAGTAAGGCAACTACATTTTCAGCATGAGTAAATATAATTGCTTTCAATGCAAAGTCTCCAGAAAGTCTATTTAATCAGCAAATAAAAGCAAATTTATGTGGAATACTAATATGCTAGTCAGCTACAATACCTACCTGGTGTTYGGAAAATAATTCCTCTTTCATCACAATTCATTAATAAAGTGTACAACCATCACCCTTCCTAAATATGATGGTATATGAATGAAAAACACTCAACAAATTACTTACCCAAACACAGAGGGGCTTCTGGTCTTGCCCCTGTTTTATGGGTAGCCTTCTCACTTCCCCAGGTATATTCTCTTTTCCTAAAAAGAAATTTTAACAAGGTGGTTTTTGAGGTTGTTTTTACACTTGTCTAAGCATTGTGGACATACGACTAGAAGCAAACTAAATAGGGCAAAAAGAATTCAATGTGCATGTAGAAGCATGAGAATAAATGTATGAACACATATCGTATTGCAGCACACATATAGAAGAAGTATAAAAAACGTATCTGTCTAGGAAAGCACCATTTGCTTTTGTTCACCCCAGTTTTGAACATTTGCTGGCCTGTTTTCCATTGCCTGTACTTACTTGACATGACACCTCTGTTCAGYTACAACATAACCCTCTCTCACCATCCATATGAAAACTCCCACCAAAATATTCTGCTTATAAAGCACATGTATTTTTCAAAATGGATGTGAAATAATTCTTAGAACTTTCTCTACTTTAAAAAATAATAATTCTTTAAACTCCAAAGAGAAGAGACCAGGTCCATGAATATATGTGATTAAATGATTTAAAGCATTACCTAAAGTATGGGCACAAGGAGTGAAAAGTAGATTATCTATGTTCAAATTCCACCTGTCCTACTCTTTCCATCTCCCAGTTTGTTTAATGTATTCCAATACAGTRAAAATATCATATATTGTCACTCACTACCTATGCAAAGAGAGGAAGCCTTTTGTTTGATGATCTCCAAGATTAAGTGACTCATTTTGATGACTGTATCTCGTGTCAAATACTGCTGAGTTTTCTGCAGTATTTTTCTCTCTTGTACAGATGTACATCATTTGACACTCCACACTGGGTACACTGGCTATCCTTTACACCCCATGTASGCAAGTGTTTCACAGGGCTATTGGAGATGGTTTCACACTAGCTAAAAGAAACAGAGCAAGGGTGCAAAAAGCTGCTGGTTCGACCATACTTAGAAAAGTCAGTGTTTCAYTCTGGCTTCCCACCACCCTGCTTACCATTTATTCCTCTCAGATTTTGCAGGATGGAGACAAGGCCTATAGAGCAGCTCTGTGAACCTTTCCCYGCCCAGACATCTCACTTTCCCTTGAGAATGGTTCATCCACCCACAAGACTCATTTTTCAAACTAAGTTCAAACTCCTGCCTCGTGCAACCTGCTGCTTGTCAAGGGTCTATGGTGGCTTAGACAAGTACCGAGGCTGCTCCCAGGGGTAGGCCAGAATGGGGAGGGAAGCAAGAGCAGAGCGTCGAGCAGCCGCCAACGGTCGCAACGGCTCCAACGGTCGTAACGGTCACAAGATCACGCGCTCCCTCAGCGCCCCATTGGTCTCGCCCCTTCTCCCCTCTCCCCTCCGATTGGCTCCCCGGCGATCCCTCTCGGCCAATCCCTGACCGGGCCCCGTAGCACGGCCCTTCCGCCCTCCCGCGCGGGCTGCCGCCGGCGCGGGAAGAGCCGGGACGGCGGGGCGGTACCGGGCTGCCGCTAGCCCCGCCCCTTTCCTAACGGCCGAGCCGCGCCGCCTCCTCATTGGCCGGCGAGGGGCGCGTGCCCGCCCCCTCTCTACGGGCGGGAGCTGAAGCGGCGGCCGAGGCGGCGGCGCGCGGCCTCCCGCGCGGGGCTATGGCGAGGCCGGGAGCGCCGCGGCCCTGCAAGGTGCGGGCGGAGGCAGAGGCGCCGCCGGAGGGTTGCGTGGCGGGGAGGCGGTGTCATTTACAGCCCCGTTTGTCCGGAGCTCCAGCCTTTCTCCTCGCGGAGCTCTTTAGGCGGCGGGGGAAGAGGGGAGGTGGCGGCGCGGCCTTCGCGTCGCCGTTGCCGGGGGCAGCCTCTGGGTGGGCGCCGCGGTCGCTGCGTTTGCCTCGCTTCCCAGCCGGTTTGTATCGGCCGGGTGCGGTGCAGCGAGTGCTTTCCCTTCGGGCGTGCTCCAGCTCGCAGCATCGGCGCCTTGCTGAGTATTTGAGCGGCTTGTGCCTMAATTCCCCCTGTGCAGGTGCGTGCTCTCCTTTGGAATGGAAGCAAAGAGCCGGGACGGCTCGGGCTGGGCTTTGCTTTCTGCGTTAGCCCTGGGCCTGGCGGTGCCATTTCCATGTTGTGAGTTGTGCTGGAGAGGCTCGGCGTGCAGGGTGAAAGAGGCCCATTTGGGTCATGGTGGTTGTGGTGCAACCCTTGGGTGCCCAGGACTGCAAGTTACGGTTAGCCCTGTCCCCAAAGCTGTTCTTGAAATGAGTGGTTATGGTGTCCCTCAGTTAGCCCTTGGGAATATTTCATGGAGGTGAAAGCTGTTTCTCTCATCAGCAGGTGCTGTCTTCTGGGAGACTAACAGGAGCGGCCAAGCTAACAAACGGACAAAACCAGTAAGACATTCATCATGAGCGCCCACGAGGGTGCTGGGGACCCCATAYGTGCCATACCTCACAGCTATCCAAAAACTCTTTATGGGTATTGGAAAGGCTGTTGGTGGGAAGGCCCTGCAGCTGCGTAGCCCAGGAATAAGCAAGACTCAAAGTGAATTGCAGTTCTGCTTGTATAAGCACAGAGTTGGCTGTTTATGCCGTATGTTTATTTAGAAAAGTTTGAATGTGTATAGAGGCTAGGCTAATGTGAGACTTCTGAGTCAAGACCGAATCCTCCTTTGACATAAACTGTTAATATCTGCTAAATACATTTGTTGCAGCTATACAGATGGAGTTTGCAAAAAGGGAAGGTATTTTGTTTCTTGATAGAAGACAATTCTTGTTTTCTTGTCTTTTTTTTTTTTTTTTTTTTAAGTTTGCTATTGTAGAATAAACCTAACTTTTTTAACTTTGCTTATTAGGGAAATATAGTATGAACAATGACCTAATTTCTATTTTTTTTTTCAGGTTAGGCTTAAGAAAAGGCTATCATTCTGATGCAGAGTCTGGATACTCTCTGTATTCTACTGACTCTGAAGATCAGGTAACTATTGACTGTTTAATACCGTCATCTCCTAATTTAGACAGAAAGGATTATCTTGAATAATAAAGGAAGAATAAGATAATTCAGGGAGTACTGCATTTGGGCTAAAAATAGCTCTTGCAAAGTCAGCTGAAGTGTTTGAACTACATAATGAATGCACATGTTGGTTGGCTTAATGAATTTGGCTCTAAAGGATCTTATTACAGGGTCTGTTTTATGAACAGAGCTTTGCTGCTCACAAGGTAGAGCTGGTCCTGGCAGAAGCACAGACACAGTTGTGAGGTGTTGTGTCAAAAATAAGTGACACAGGGTTCATGCTGCTGTTTTTATGCAGGATTGAGTCAGTTTATCTCCARACTAGTGATATCCTGCACATAATAGTTTGGCTGTTCAATCAATAACAATAAAAACCACACATGCACAATTACAAAACAAAATCCATCAAACCTATGTACATGCAACAGCACAAGTGTTTTGGCAAAAATATAAGCTTTTGCAAAGTAATATATGAGTAAAATAATATCTTTTGTTCATTATAGTTTTTTAGAAGACAATGTGAGAAACAGTACTTTCTAAAATAATATATTACTTTTTAGTAAAAGTGGTACTTATTTCTAACTGCAGTATTCTTTATGCAGGTTGATACTATTCATAATGGACTTGACCGTTGTGCAGCTTTACTGCAGAATATTTTACAAAATGAGACTACAGGTTGTACCTATTAAAAATTTAAGTTATATTTTTAGTTTTCTGTAAGACTGCTTAAATTTGTTGACTGGCTTTTTATTTAAATTATTTTAGTTAGAGAGAATAATCGTAAACAACCTGGGAGAACCACTTGTGTTAAAACAGTTTCCAAGCCATTTATAACCAAAGGAAATATTTCCAAGAAGAAAGGGTTGAAAAAACATAATGTTGCTGCACATGTGCAAAAAGAAATCAGTAAGTGGATTTTAATGTTTGKTTTTTTTCTGAATATTAATTTATACTACTTTCCCTCCCTGTCCACTCCACTTTCTTTCTGTGAGGTACAATCTGAGAGACATAATGCAGAACTTCTACAGGCAGGAATTGCAGACTAGTATGTAGTAGAATGCTTATTTAGGGAATTGCTGAAGTGGGACATATAGGTAATGTATCTCTAGCACTGTAAAAATACAATGGTTTTAATTATAATCAGCAGGAGAAATTTAGGTTAGGAGTATGCTGTATTTTGGTTATTGCCAATGGTCCTAAAGGACTAGGGAGCAGCTAAGCAGAGACTTTAAGAATGGTGTTTTTTAAATTGATCTTCTGTAGGAGTCAGTCTCCACCTTTCCTTCAAGAACAGCACTCTATCCATCTTGTGTTAAAAGGAGGAAATGGAACATGGTTTTCTTTGCTGCCAGATAAATACCCAATTGTAATCTTAGATGATAGAGTTTTTGGTTGTTTTTTTTTATTGTTGTTCAAAAGACTATACTTGCAGAATCTGCCTGATAACACTCTAGGTTTATGTACATCAAGCAGAGGGACACATTCAGCTGTTGCGATTTTTCTTCTTTCAGTAGTGCCAGTATCAAGTAGGAAGCAGGCCTCATCCACCACCCCTGCCACTGATAAGGAGCTTTGTAATGCACCCCAGAATCAGCTGGTTGAACCAATTCATGTGCCTTGCAGTCAACACTCTCCTGTTATGCACCAAAAATTATGTGAACATGTGCAGACTCAGATGGCTCTGATAACTGGCCAACCCTCACAAGCCAGTAATGAAATTCCTACTACAAGTCCTTATTTTGCCTCAAATCCTGGTTAGTGAAAACAGTACTTTTGAGCTTGCCCTCTTTAATGCAGATTGCCCAGATCTGTGACAACATTCCTTCCTTTCATTTCAGGTTGTCAAAATGTTGCAGCTCTTAATTATCGGTTATCTACCTCCACACCAGCTCTGTCCCTGCAGCATTCAGCTAATCCTTTATCTTCTCAGTCTGTAAGTAAAAGCTTGATTTGGACTCTTAATAAAATTTACAATTAACACTGCCTTGTTAGTTATATTTAAATATACAGGTTTTTTTAAGGAAGAAAAAATTGCATCTCTCAACTTATAGTAATGAATGGAATAGATAATGACAGAAAATACTGCTGGGTAAAATATATTTTATGTGGAGATGAAGAAATGATGTTAGGAGCATTTCTACTGGCTGTGTTTATCTTTTTTTTTTTTTCCTCTCTCTACTGTGAATTCTCTACTGGCAGCAGTCATAGGTGCAGAAAGTTACTCACTAATATTAATAGTTACATTCTCAACAATGTGTTTTAGGATCATTAACCAACTCCTGACTAAAGAAATCATATTCTTCATGCAGTTGTAAGCTATACCCTGCCAGCAATCAAGTTTTTACAGATAGTTTGTAGCATCTTAGAGCCACTTTTTAAAATACTTATGTATTTCAGGGTAAAAATAAAACTAATGGAGAGTACCAACTGCCACCTTGGGAAGTGTGGTAAAGGGCTTTCACCTTGAGACTGTAGACTTACCTTCTATCTGCAGGCAGTCCATGTATAGTTAGCACTTTCCTTCACTTTTAAGAAATTCATCTACTTAAATTATTGAAAGGTAACAGTGTTTTGTTGTTGTTTTTTTTCCTCCTTCCCTGTTCTGGTTTAATTCAATTAATGAGTACTTATAACTATGCTTTAATTCTGCCAATAACTTTTAGGGTGAAGATAATCAAAACTAGATTTACATCTGAATTTGTAAATTGGGAAATAATGCACATAAGTCAGAACTCTAGGTTTTTTATATCTATATATATATAGTATATATGACTAAGACTATGTTGAATGACACAAATTTTCTTAACACTTAAACTCCCTGTTAACCTTTTGCTTAATGTTAATATTCATCTAGGGTGTTTCTGCAGATAATAACCCTGRAAGTATGCCCCAGATGGGAGGAACTGTGGTTTGCCCGGTAGTTTCTGCTCCCGCTACCACTACTGCACAAACTCAGGCTGCCACTGCTCTTCCTGATCAGATGCCTTGCCCAGTATCAGGTGTACCAAGTACCTCTACAGTGTCTACATTCGTCCCATCATTATCTGGCAAAGATACCACTCTAAACCAAGAGCACTGGATCAAGGAAGCAGATCTGATAAGATGYATACAAGCTCACCTGGCCTTGTTGCAACCACATGGAAAGAACAGGACTGAACAAAAGCAGCAGCAGCAATGTCCAGCACAACCTAATGTCTCAAAGAATAAGGAAGAGGACRTCTCTGAAGAACAAAGTGGGGATGCTACTAGTGAAGAAGAGGAACTGAGTGTACTTGATGTTGCCCCTGTGAGAGAGACAAGCTGTCAGAAAAGTTTTGGCAGGAAAGTTCTAAAACCTAAAAGAGAAAGTCCAGAAAAAACAGCCCATAAAATTAGAACAGTAAAATATCTTTTGGGGGAGCTCAGAGCCCTGGTAGCAGACCAAGGTAAAGACATTTTCATTGAGCAGTAGAGTGATTATGTGCAAATAATACAAACTATGTGAAAGGAATGAGCAGTCTTCAATTTCTGGAAGTTATGTGTGTCAGATATGTGACATCTTGGAGTGGCTTTCAACAGCTTTGTTTTTAACAGTTTTATGTTACAATGTGAATAAGAATTAAATGATCAGAACCGCTAGGACAAAGATCAGAACCACTAGGGCATTTCACACACAAGGTTGTCCCAGCAATTTCTTTGGGAAGCAGGTTAGGGAGATTTCTTCGGCCAAGTTTTACTGGAATGCTGATCAGTGATGATTTATCAAGCACAGTCAAGCTTTTAAGTTTTGAATTAGTAAAGATAGGCTGTCGAAATCAAGACTTTTTTGTTTAAAAGTATAAATACTAYTGCATCATTTTATTACATTTTTTCTGTTTTTTTCTTTTGCAGATGATTCAGAAATGTTAAGGTTGATGAGTGAGATAGAAGACTGTATATCATTGCTTCCAGCTGTAGTGGGAAGTACAAATATACAAGCTGAAATAGCACTAGCTCTACAGCCTCTTAGAAGTGAAAATGCCCAACTGCGTAGGTTAGTAACTGTTCAATAATTCTGTATTTTACTCCACAACATCTTTAACTGAAGTGTTCTAAACTGCATATTCTTGTATATGTTGTAACCTTTGTCATTCTGTTCTTTGTGCAGTATTTATAGATTGCCAGGTGCATTGATGTAGCTATATAGATTGAAAAAATACTTGCAAAAGAACTGAAAGAAGATTTCAATTAATTTTAGTAGTATCGTTTTTGTCAAATCGTGGTCAAAAGTGAGAAGGAGCTAGTCATAAGGCCTCTGCCAAACTTGCATAAATCTGACTGCGTTCCCCCTGCAAGATGGCAGTCATACTAACTGTTTTACAAAAGTATTTCCTAGCTTAATGCTTTCTTGTCAGGTGTTGTGAGAGTCTATTTAGAATACTTTGCCATCTCTTCCATGATTGCTCCCTTTTCTAAGTGGGRCATTGTGGCTGAAAACCTTATTTACACTTCTCTAAAGCAAAAATGGAGCTCCTCTTAGAAGACCTCTCAAATGTATAGCTGTGTAGCACTTCAGCAGAGGGCAGTATGCCTAACAGAACATGCAGAGGGTTCTCGTCTACTGAAGRAAGACAGGAATGTAGGAAAATGTCTTATTAAAACTTCTAAGTACTTCTAAATATTTAACTTTGTGTATTTCTAAAATATTTCTATCTTACATTTCTCAAATTTCCATGTGTTTCTAAAGTTTCTATATTTCTCTTAATATACGTTTTTTCCAAACTAATACAAAATGTGGTGGGTTTGAACATACTCTGAMCACTCTGAATATCTCTTCACATTTAGGAGAATAAGAACATTAAACCAGCAACTCAGGGAACGAGAGAGAAATGAGAAGACATCTGGACAGAACTGCAACTATGAATGTAAAGTACTAATAAAGATTGTTTGTAGGAGCATTTTGTGCTAAGGTTCAAATACAAATACATAAATGTATAGATGCATTTGTGTATTAGATATTTAAATAATAAGTGTGTATTCATACTGTCACTGTCTTTTAGTGACAGCTGGTGTGATACAGGTGTCATCATGCACCTGGATCTATAGGCATGGATGTTGTGCCTGTTTAAAACTTCAGAGACCCTGAGAATCAGATGTTAAACTGCAGAGCAGCTTAGTTTTATCCCTCTTAAAAGGTGAAGATTCCTCTTGAAACAAGGATACCATGCTAGATATCTAAGATAGAAGCTTATTTTATACTTATATTAAAACAAAACTTTTTTATCTCTAAGCCAAAGTCCTATTACCAAGTTTATTTAAGAACTTAAATCTATGTAGAAATCCTTAAATTGTAGACTAAACACCTAAACTTTCTTTGTTTTTCTCTTGGCAGTAGTTTCTCTGCAGTCCCTGAATATGATGCTCCAGAGTCAATTGAAAGAGTCACTAAAAGGCCTTGAGTCACTGCAAGCTAAAAATGAAGAGCTATTTAAAATAATAGAAAGTCAAAAAGAAGAAAATAAACATGTTGCAAAAAGTATTCAAGAGAAAGATAAAGAATTGCTTGAAAACAAGCAGCAATATGATATTCATGCCACCAAGCTTAAGATTGGTATGTGTTTTGAATGTAGTTATTCTTCATTCAATATTTTTAAATGTAATAGAAATTAACTAAGTTCTGCTTGGCATTTTAGAAGTAGAAGAAGCACTAGCAAATGTGAAGAGCCTTCAGTTTAAGCTGGAAGCTTCAGAGAAAGAAAATCAGATTTTGGGCATAACACTTCGTCAGCGTGATGCAGAAGTTAACAGACTGCGTGAGTTAACCAGGTACTGCTAAGATTTTTTTTTTTGTCTTGATGTCACTTTTTTGTAATCTTAATACTACACCAGCATCATATGGGCCAAAATCTCTTTGTATTTTTGTTACAATAGTACTTCGATAGTTCTCCAGTGCTCTGTAGAGTTTTGTTGTACAGTCTTTTGTTACCGGATGTAGTTTACGCAAACTTTTAGCTCTCGTAGCAGCCCTGCCAGTAAGGAGCTCCCTTAAAAGTGGATGGATCTGAAAATAGATATTTGAAGCTGTAGCATGTGGAGACTAGCTCCTTATTTAATTAAGGAGGTTTCCTTATATTGGCTTAGAAATCRCTCCCTATGAAAAGAGCTTGCAGAGCAGTCTGTCTTCAGGACTCCAAGACAGCTCTGCCTTTAGGACTGAGCAGTCCAGTCCTTGGAAGCAAATGACACCAAGATATTATTTACAGGTGTAGGTGGGAGCTTTTGGGCCACTGAATTAAGGTAGCATTACTCAAATTTTGCAGAACTACTCTGTATTGTCTCTTACATGTATGCTGAGAAGTAGGGAAGCTTATGGGGCCTTTGGATATGCAAAACTATGCATAAAATTTGTTTGTACATTACAAGTGCAAGAGGTTGAGAAATGTTCTGTTATTTATAGTTGATAGTGATTTGAATGACACAATATTTTAATTGGCACATCGTTCTCTTAGAAATGTCTATTCGTTCCACTTTTCGGTGACTATTAAATATTGACCACTAGATGGTAGTATAATATCCTATAACATGGATTTTACATATGCTATATACATAAACATTAAATCTTTGAGTTTTTTTGCTACAGAAGATAAAAAAAAAAATTTCAATGGTATTTTTATTTCTTCTATTGAATACATTCCTTAGATACAGTAAGAAAATAATTTGGAAAAGTTTTCTATAGGCTTTGTATTTGACAGCTTCCTACAGACAAATTATTTTATTTTGTAGTACTCAAAGCAGCTCAATCCAGGATAATTTCAAAAATTGTATTGTGCTCTTACAGGCACTTCACATTTATATTAGGATCTTGTACCATCATATTCGCTTATGTATACTTATAACTTCACTGCAGTCTAGTTAAAGCTGATTGTGGGATTTCTATAAATGTTTTTGAAAAGCAATTGCTAAATCAAGTAACTTGATGAATTGACCTTAACAGAACCTTGCAGGGCAGCATGGCCAAGCTTCTGTCTGACCTCACAGTGGACAATATCAGACCTAAGCCTGACAAAGGTCTCTCGAGATCTCTTTTGGAAGACTATGAGAAACAGATGCAGTCTGATCCATTTCCTGTGAGTACTTCAGTAATGGCTTATCTTAAAAAATTAGACACTGATCATAATTTGACAGATACAGAGCCTCAGTTCTCCAACAAAAGCAGGGAATTGGAAGAGCCGCCTCTGGCCTATGGAAAGTGTGCTGCTGAAGGAACCAAAATAAACAGTACATTCTCAGAAGAAGAAACTGGGGCTCCAAGAGTCTTACCAGCCTTACTGGAGCAAGATAGAGAAACACTGAGTGATTCTGTGACTTTATTAGACAACCAAAACAAATTGGATGAGACTATTTATATTCCATTAACTAGCAGTGCCTCTAAAAAACATCTGCCAGTCTCTGAGAGAACTGGCATGGAACCCCAAAGCAGAGGGGCTTCTAAGACGTTGGAATTCAACTATGAGCTCTCAAACTCTGAGCAGCGGAGTGGGTGTGAGGTGTCAAAGGACTCCCCTCTTTTGGATAAACTAAATGTTGGATACAGTTTGAAAAGGGCCATAGAAAACTCACTTGAAGCTATAGGGAATACAGTAAAGCTGGAAGAAGACAAAATGCAAACACGGTCAGAAGACATTCCGAGTAGAGCAGCAAAAGACTTTACAGACAAACCAGACCAGCCTCAGTCTGGTACATACCATTGTGTTCCAGTGCCCTTTCACAAAGAGAGTTCTAGGAAAAGAGGCAGTGAAATATCTGATGTTTCATTTGATGATGTGTCGGGAAGGTCTGAATGGAGTGCATCTTCCTTCTCAACCTTCACTTCTCGCGATGAAGAGGACTTTAAGAATGGCTTAGCAGCCTTGGATGCCAACATAGCTAGGTTGCAAAGAACCCTGCAAAATAGCATTATGAAACAATAAGTATGAAGAAAGAAAAGGGTGTGTACTTGTTTGGGTAACTAGTTTTTTCTAAAGTATATTAATAAGTATGGTGCTAATCTTAATATTTGTATTTTTTGTATGATGACTAACTCCTAGCTGTTTAAATTATGAAAGGAATTTGTTCCTTATTAAGTTGTGGTGCTGCTTCCCTTGATGTGTACAACTTCAAATAACTGGTTAAAATACCTTTATCTAAATTATTGAGTTAGCTTTATACTCTAATTGCAAAATTGCAAAATTAATTCTTAGCACAGCATTTGATAACTTTTTAAGAAACTGATGTGCTGTTGGCGATTTGGTTTTTATATTAAATGATGCATATTCATATTTGTTTTCTTCTCTGTGCTTTTCAAAGTAGTAAGAGCAGCATTAAGATGCATTTGATCTCAGTTACAGATATGCTGAAGTATAGAGAAACTTTGATTTGGTTATCTGGCTTGTGTAAAACTGGACATATGGTTATTTCCATTCTTTTTGACCAAGCGTGTGTTCAGACATGATATCCTTGCTGTGGTTACTCATGAAAATGCCTAAACAATAGAGTGGGCAGGATTCCTTATTGAGCAGCATTGCTACTTGGTCCAAGTTGGGCTTGATCAAGAAGTGGGAATTTAAGTGTTTAAAAGTAGATCTACAGAGAATTTAAGTCTTCTGTCTTGACTTCAATGTTCTTAAGAGGAATTTAAGTACTGAAAGCTTAATTAAACTTCTATTTTTTTCTTTTGTAAAAAGCCATGCATAGGGAAGAGGTTCCACAGAACTTCTTCCTGGGAAGAGCAAGCTGCTAGGGAGCAGCTCTGCAACCAAGTTGAGAGCTGTGATACATCACTGGATGAGTTTATCAGTGTCATGCTGTTAACAAAAATTCATCTTCGCTATGGAATTTGCAGAACCTGGTAGATCTTGTAAATCATGGGAAGTAATCATTTGCTACTTAAAAATGATGTAATCATTTTCTACTTCTTGGTAAGACTCATTTTTCTGTCCTGAGCACTGTTCTTGCAGAAAGAAATTGATTTAAATGCACAGTTCAGGTGAGGAACTATCGGAATTGTTTTGTTCTGTTGTGTTTTAGGTCATAGATTTTACAAATATTTAGTTTTCTCAGAAAACACAATACCTGCAGTAAACATGGAATGGTGTGATGTTGAGGAAATGAGCAGTAACAGATTTCAGCTGACACAAAGGATACAGACTAGGTATTAAAAACTGACAAAGCAGTAYAGTTAGTAAAACACTAGTATAGTCAAGTCATGGAAATTTTGAAGAAATATTTCTGAAAGAGATTAGCATATGAGAATCTAAGACTGTTCTTTCTGTAAMGTCATTTTTCCCCACTTCAAAACAAAAATAGAACAACCACCACAATGTACTTTCTCGTGTTGAACTTTTCCTATAATATATGTTAAATCTTACCAGCCTGAAGATCTTTACTTAAAAGAGTCAATTTTCAAATTAGGGCTATCCACACACTATGCAGTTCTGTGATTATTTTAGTTATTGGTAAGTGAGCAGTAAAATGGTATGAGGGGAACAGACTCCAGGAGCTGCCAACTGGCTCTCCTACCATCAGAAGTTAGACTAAATAGTGACTTCAGTGACCTAGAATGCTTTTAATGCTTGGCCTGGGTTTTGTACTGTTCTTCACATGATGCTTGCTCAGGCTTCAAAGTAAGGTTGATGATATGAATGTAAATACTTCTTAATTAAGTATTTACAAGCAAAGCAGAACTTAAATTGTGACTATGACTTGGGTTAAAGAACAGCCACAGCTAGTTCTAGCCTTTCTCTTTAAAGAGAAAAGATGACAAATACCTACAGAAATAATAAGCAAGTTGACAAAAAAAGAAATCTGTCTACTAATGACTATTTCTGCAATAGTTTATTGAAGACAAATTCAGTTTTCTTTTGGTTAGGATCACCATTCTACTTGAATATCTAAGTGGGAAGTTTAATCCTACAAAACTTGGTACAAAGTGCCAAGATGCCCAAGCACTTTGTTCTCAGTGAGAGCACTTTCAGGGTTGGGTCGATTGGGAGGTTGCTACATCATCTTGTATCTTATTTGATGTTACAAAGTTATTTCTAAGGATGTGTTTACTGCTGCACCAGTTTTGAATCCCAAGATATGTGTAAGTTTTCTTATCCCTTTCAGGAAAAGGAGAAGCTAAGAAGCGGAAAGGAAGACTTGTCATTAATACGGTTGTTTAATATAAAAGCATGTCAATCAGAGCTATTGCAACTTTAAATGAATAACAAAATATTTATGGATGTGCATTTCTATGGATGCAGTTCAAGTTTTAATCAAATGTAGCTGGCCATACAGTTCAACAACTATTCAGCAGAGCTTTCCAGCTTGGCCAGCACAGTTGCTTACGTGCTCTGTCCATCCATGTTTTAACCTCCAAGCATAAGAAATGTATGAAACTTGTGTGATCAATGAAATGTATGAAACTTGTGTAATCAATACTAAATCACTCGGTAGTGTTCAGTAATTGCTGTTGTGAAACAGTGTTCCTTTTCCAAGGAGTAGCTTACACAGAGCAGCTCAGCTGCTGCAGTTTTAGTGATCATGTGGCTTCTATTTTTTTCTTCTCTTCTTGAAGCCAGGAAGAAAGAAGATAGASGAGTTTTCTTTCTTTTTTCTCCAGAGCACTTTCTGGAGTTGCTGCCTGAACTTCCAAAGCTATGGAAAGCCCTCCGATTACAGCTTTCATTAGACTCTTAACAGTTATTTTATTTTTATGCTCCTTTGAACCTATGAAAAAGTGCCAGGGTTGGGCAATATTCCAGAATCTAGGCTTCACCCCTACCTCATTCCCTGCTCTGATTCCTTGGGCAATGACTGTCTATAATCCAGGGTCTTATTCAAAGAGTTGGGGGATGCTCCCTGCCCATGCGAAAGAGAACTTGTACCTTACTGTGGTTTCCAGAGGGTTTCAGTATTTCCTAGAGAATAAAAATACCTGATTTGATAGAGTAGAGCAAGTGCCACAGGGGTATGTGTAATACATACAGCTGAGGCATGAGCTGTGGTAAAGCTGCAGCTGCCTAGAGCACTGCATGGGCAGGAAGCCTAGCAAGTCGGGGTGTGTTTGGGCAAGTTCTGCTGATTGCTGCTTCTACCTCAACTATCTTCTAACTTATGTAGGCATCCTTATTCAGCATGGCTTTGTTTCTTCCCTAGTAAAGGAGAAAAAGGTTTCTTCTGTTTGAATCTAAGATGAACCAAGGAAAAAAATGATAGTTATAGTCAGTTCAGCAATCTCCCCATGAAGTTTGAATTGTCTTACTGATAACGTGATGCCTTGCTGAGCACTCTCACTCGAGTCTAAACAGTCATGGTACCTGCTGGCTTGTGCCAGAAGCATTTTTACTCAGCTTCATCTACAGCTGATTATTATTATTTTTAAGCAAMTAATTGGAACTGCTGTATGGAGATACAAGGCCGTACTGAGCCAGGCAATGTGGTTCTGCACACCACTGCAACCAGACTGTGCAAAAACACTAGGAATCAGCTCTRATGTGTCAGAGTGAGTTCTACAGAAACTTTAGTCCCAGCCCAGCTTTAGCTCTTATCTGGCCTAGGTAGGTCAGACTGCCCCATTTGTGATCTGCTTCCAATTAAGCTCATATAGGCCCTCTCATGTTGTTCTTGAGCAAGACTAACTCTAATGGTCCTGGAGATTCACGTCTGCCCTTCCCCAAGGTCACTGTAGTCTTTCAGTAATTTCATTGCACARTGGAGTCCCAGAGTCACATTTTCCTTCGGACAGATTTGGGGATTCTACTAGTTTCTGGTAGCAGAGGCAAGTCACAGTTTTTTGCCTGCGGAGGCAAATATATAGGCAGAGTCAAAGAGCAGAGGAGCTGTTGTTGGGCCTAGTTTTTCAGACCGTCTGCTTCTAAGGTGAGATCAAGAGCGCCAGTAACTTGCAAGCATGCTCATGAGATTTGAGCTGTAGATGGGAGTGCCAGATAAGTGTCCTAACAGCACCCCCTAGCCTGTGTGTGGTCTTTCTTGAGAAAAGTT
>NW_020454092.1:10408557-10418805 GCF_003342845.1 Nothoprocta perdicaria | reverse complement strand
AAAAAAAAAAAAAAAAAAAAAAAAAAAAAAAAAGCTAGAGAAAAAACTATGAAAACGTGAAAATGGAGTCGGTTTCTTTAATCTCTAGCTCTCTCGTCACAGGAGATTCTTCAATGTAGCTCTTTTCCTGTGTTATTCCAGTACAGGCAAGGTAAAGATACCTCTGTGTGTAAGTAGTCTATGCCTTCATTAGTGRCAATTCTCTATTACAGTTACCAAAATCTTCAGAAAGACTCTCAGTAAACCATGGTGCAGCTGTGAGGAGAACAGTATTCATCAGATACTGTTTTTGCAGGTATGGATTAGTCAGTCCACATGGTCATCGTGCACTGTTTTCCTTTTCAAAGCTTAACAGAAGCACCATAATTACATGATCTGAAATTACACTTTACTGAAAATGATACTGACTCTAAACTTAAGATCTTCAGAGATAATGYATTCATACTTAAAGGCATCTCCCCTGAATAATTTCATTTGCTATTTGAGGATCAACACCAAGCCATACTGAAAGCTAAATGCCTCTGCCTTTGGAGAGCCAAGGCGGGGAGCAGGTTACCCCATAGGTTTTCCAGTCATACTCTTTAAGTGTCTATCCTTGTCATGTACAAGGTCATAGTGTAAAGCCCTATAACAACTTTGAGTCATAAGGTAGCACCAGGAGTAGGACGAGTTCATCAGCAATGAAGCATGCTGAAAATTTCCATTTTGTACTCATGCAAAACACCAATTATTTACCTTTCTAACTGTCTCCCAAAGACAAATGTAAAAATTGATACTTTACTGACTGGAAAAAGAGCTGCTTAAACTAGCTAGAGTTTAGCAGCCATCTGTGCCACAGTTAGGAGCGTGTGGTTTATAGCCCCATAAAGCATTTGCATGTCCAAAGATTAGTTAAAAGCGCTATTTCTTTTTAGTCTCTTGGTTTTGTTCAAGATGAATTCTGGCTACTTCTCTGCTGCAATAATACAGCCAAGACATATATTTTCTCTCAGCCTCCTCCCAGACTCTATTCTGTATTTAGAAGCTAGCAGGGATGGTTTTGGACTCTCAATTATGATATTAAGCTAAGTGTAAGATATTTGTTTTGGCAGAGAATAGAATATAAATAGCCTTAGCATCAGTTTCAGGTTCTATTCATCCCACCAAGGAATGCCAGTTTTCTTCCATACGGGATCTCATACTGTATCATCCCAACATCACCMTTATCCTAGAACCCTTGTCCAAGAAACACAGTCCAAGCAAAGCAGAGCTATGGAGTCTGTTCTGCCCTCCCAGGCTTTGCACGGGCAATASAGAACTCCTGCTCTGTGCGGTTGTTCCTGCATATTCCCTCAACATTCACCCCCACCCAATCTGCAGCAATGGAGCAGGATGCTGTGGTACTGGACTATCTCCATCACTAGTGCTAACCCCAACCTAAATCTGCATGTCTKTTCAAAGAATGTTTCACCACAACATTTTATGTCTTCTACTGGGCCAAGACTTGAAATTCTAGAGTTATAAATTTCACCTTCCCTCTGTAACAGCAGGCGCGTGTGAGTGCTGCTACCCAGACCAGCCAGAGCCTCCATCTGATTTTCAGCAATGAACCTCTCTGTGAGAGTGGAGTGTCCTGTAAATAGTGAGGATATTTTCACAGCAGCCTTTGATTACGGAATGATAAACTTCATTCTGAAGTGAGTTCTTTCAAGAGCATTKACTTGTCTATTAAATCAAAACAAAAAAATCTATCATCGGTCTAGTTCACATAGTGTATCATATACTGAGAGCTGCCTGTTCAGGATTCCTAGTTGATTTCTTCTCTTGTCAAGGCCTGGCCRCAAAGCCTCTACCTTCTCTCTGCACGTGCAGGCAGCAGTGCCCAGCAGGGTTTCAGTGAAGGCAACAGCCAGCAGCATTCTTGCACCCTGCAGAGTCCCAGCCCAGTTACATTTATTCACTTAGTCCAGTTAATGCACACTTCAGGGTTAAATTCGCTCCCTTACATGCCATCATTATCTTTATTTCCCTTTTTTGTCTGCCCTCTATATCCTCATTCTAACAAGGGTTAAGATCTTCCCCTGAGAAAAAACTGCTTTGGAAGCCAGGCTCCAAGTGCCTCCACCGTGGCAGGGCCTGCGCTCCGAGCACCTGCCTGGGGAAACAGGAGCAGGGATCCTCAGGGCAGATGAGCTGAGGAGACCCAGGCCCCTTCGTGCAGACRGTCTCAGGCCATGTATGGAAGAGCTGCTATTGTTAGTGCCACTCAGGAAATATTCTAGGGAGTGTGTAATTGTTTRCAGTCAGATTCTTTTATCAATACTTAATTAACTGCAGTTACAACACATGTTCACCATTAATATTTTAAATTATTGAGATAGCTTTTAAACCTATTCTGTAGGCATTCCACCAGAGGTTCCAAAAGMGATAGGCTCTGGTCCCATGCTCCAAGTAGGAGACCCTTCTTATAAAAGGTCATCTATGGCCTTGCGTGACCTCTGCATTTCATATCCATTACAATTCAAAAGAGACCATTTCTAGAAGATATCTGATGCTGATTTAATTCTCTTCCTTTGTAAACAGCTCTGGGCATGTCTGAAACCTAATTCATTCAGCTACAACAAAAGCCGTTGTCATCCATTCCAACTGCAGAAAGTGGTTACTTTGGATTTGGCTGCATCTTCCAAATGCCCTGTTTCATCAGTCATTTGATCCAACAAAGAAGCCACAATGAGAAATATTTTGCTTCTAAAACCCAGAGACCACTTCTAAAAGTCAAGAAATTTCCCCCTCTACTGCCCAGTCAACTTCAGTTGGATCCCCTTTGCTGAAGTACCTGAGCAGGAGTTTCTTCACCTATTAATAGGATTATACTTAGTCTTCTAACTCAAATATACTGGAAGACTAGTTTTCATTTACAAAGACCGAGGAGAAATGCAAATAAAAGTCATTTTACGGTGCCTGGGTTTTGCTGAACAATCACTCAGGGCTCTAAAGATTACCAGAAAAAAAAAAAAAAAAAAACCTCATCCTTTTGAAAATGTTCCATAAAGTGAGAGGCTTGAAAGAAGATTCATTGCCTGGGTCACAAGGCTTAACGCTGATCATTCTCAGCCTATTCTCTAGACAGTCTGGCTATGTAGCCTGCCTAGTCGTTAAAGATTTCATGTTTGTGGTTTTACAGAAATTTAGTTTCTAAAAATGTTGTTCTGGCAGTTCAGGGGAACATTGACTAGTCTGGTTGGTCCTACTCACCTCTTGCAAGTAATGACAATGAAATCAAATTTATAAAAAAAAAAAAAAAATTAACACATACCTTCTGTGCACTGTTGGACTGATGGTTGATCAAATCTGAATACCCTGTCAGGCCATTAGTATTTAGAAAGCTATGCTTTTTTTTTTTTTTTGAGAAGGCTTGTGCATTTTTTGATCTAAATTATGTGGCTTTATGCCTAGGTCTTAAAGCTTCCCCCTTTTCTTCCTGCTGTCACTTTGTCACTTCTCTCCTCGCTATTACCACAACAGACAAAGTTCTTCTCCTCTTCCTTGGCTGTCCACTAAAGGAAACAAATTCTTACCATAATGGCATCTAAAAATCTGTGTCTAGTTTATTGTAAACCACCATTCTAGCTTCCAGGGACACTGTATTCCCAGCCAAGTTCCCCCAAAGAATGATCCTAAAAGCTAATGTTCTTGACCTCAGATTAATATCTGTGGTGCAAGCCTGTGAAGGCAGTCAGCATCTCAGTTATAGAATAAGGACCTGCCTTTTTTAGACTATTCAAGGCTTGCTCTATTTAATACAACTAGCTGAAGGGATATTTTACCTGAGCCAGCAGTTATTCTTGTGCTTCCACAACCATCCATAACCAATCACAACATTTTCATGCTCCAGTTGGATATTTAGCTGAGGCTGCCATTGATGCTGGGAATCTTAGGAGTATTTATTCCATAGACAAAAAGTACTTAACAGTCATCCAAAAATAAGTGAGAAGAGAGATTTAACTCCATTCTCATTAGTCGCCTTTGCAAAGACAGCAAATATTTTATCTAAAGCCAGAAAACCTCCTAAGACCACAGCAAAGTCTATGCAGCCCTTACATGTGTGTTCATTGCTTGTCAGAATTTCTGTGTTGCTTTTCTACTATCGCTTCCTCTGAGGTGTCAGTGCCAAGATAACCTGTTTCYTGAGCCACTTCTTGTATGAGAGAGCTTTCCCACATACTAATAAGGTTAACATAAATAAGCAAAGCCTGAAGACTTTGTACTAAAGGGGTAGCTTTTCTTGTCTGGTGCTTCTGGAAAAAGAGATGCCTTGCTAGTAAGAAACATAATCAAATCAGCCATTTCATATAACATTAAAAGGCCACCCTTGCACAGCCCTTCTGAATCCCACACTTCCTAATTAAGCTACTCACAATTCAAAAAGATATGAAACTGAGGCATGATCTATAAATTAAAAAATCCCTTTCACACTTTTCAATTAGGGACTAGCTATAAACTGTACCTAGTAGTTGAAAAAAAATATTAAGGAAATATTGTAAAAATCACCAAAGCAGCAGGGCATGACTGGTACAGTCCTGAATGCTCCTTGGTTGTTATTGTTGTTGCTGCTGCTGCTGCTGTTGTTTCACTTAAAGCTTTGCTTTCCTGGTCCCTYGTTCTATTGCTAGTCAATAACAAATCACTACCTTAGCCCTGACAACTCCGTACAGAGCTAAATACATTTTAACAATGAGAACAAAACAATCCATTTCCTGGCATAGACCTACTTGATTTTCTATCCATTTTCTTGCTTTTATATGTACATATATATATATAWAAATATGACAGAGGGTAAACTTCTTGAAATATGCCTTAAACAACTGGACTAAGTTCTTCTTATGTAACTTTCAAAGCTTTCTAGATGCCCTAGTATCATTATGACCACCTGGAAGGTCATCTGAGCATGAATGGATGTTCTAGCCAATGTAAGATAAGAGAGAAATAACTGTCTTATTAGGGCTACTTATCTAGGAATACCATCTCCTCCCTTGCTGCTCCAGGGTGGGCCCAACTTGTTACAGCTAGAGTAAAAGGCAGTGAAAGTCAGGCTGAGACTGAAAACAGATAAGAGAGTAGGAAAAAAAAAAAAAAAAAAAAAAAAAAAAAACAGAGAGAAGGAAAGAGAGAGAAAGGGAGGGAGAGATTGAGAGATTTCCATCATAGATAAAGGAGAAAAAGACATTCTGAGCCATTAAAAAATAGCAAACAGCTATAGCTGTTCAGATAACTTGTCTAACTGGCTGATTAGATTACTTGTCTTTCCATTTCCCACATAGTTGAGTCACTGAAACTCCTAAGAGACAACTGCATGGTTACCTGTCATCAAAAGTTATATTATGTTCCTCTTAGACTTCTTCTCTGTAAATTTATTTTCAAAGAACTGTTGTTAGAATGCATTTGTTTTCTGTTTAAGCATGTCCGGTCCCATGAAGGCTTCCAATTAGCTCTAGCAGGCATGAGGTATGCTCTTTCTTTGGAAAAATCAAATCTAATTAAAATGTTACTGCAGATAAAATGCCCTTGGGTGCCTGCAAACAAAGACACATCTGGGATGCTGGGAGGTGGGGTAGTTTCCCATGAGCCTCCAAAGGTCAGTTTGGGGACTGGTAGCCTTGCTTTCCAGGACACAGAGAAACCAGATGTTTAATAGTGCCCTCGGGCAAGGGCCAGAAAGTGGAGAGATAACCAGTGGCACCAGGAGTCCCTAGGCTGTCATCATCATCCAACACTGTTTAAATGTTAAATATTAGTTGTTACTAACTATTACTAACTGTTAGACAGCTCAAGTGGGCAGAATTTATCCAAACTATTGCCAAATTGACTGCGTTTCCTCATGTGCTTTCAAGATGTTCCTGTCAGAGAAATGAGGGAAGTAGCGAGGGCTGCTCTAGTTACACTCATCCCAGAATCATATAAGGAACAAGCACTTCCTTTGCAGTGACATCCTACCACATGGGAACTGCTCCAAAGGTCTCATTTATAGGTTGTGTTTGTGKTTTTTGTTACGTTGGAAACTCGTTTTCATTACGTTGCTCATTTAAATTTTTAAGTTTTTTTTCTCAGTTGTTTTTTTTTCAAGCTCCTTCCTACCTCTGCACAAGATTTTCTCTTATATATATTCCTAATTTGTACTTTCCTCCTTTTTCTTTACTATGCATGCTTCTAATCACTTTATATTATTGTCGCTCTTTGCWACAATTCCTAATGTATTGTACATTTAGGATTAATATTCCTTTTTCTCTCCTATTCCCTAGTTTCATACTGACRGTATAAACAGGACATCTTGATATACTTCCTTCTGTACCAGACATAATTTCATAATCCTTGTGTCCCTTCTTATTTACTTTCTCTATAAATTGCACAAACATGTAGCCACATTAAAAGCAGATGTTGGTAACTGTGTCAAATGCTAATATTTGTCATTCAGCTTTATTGAACTCAAATGAATTATGGACAAAGCTGATGCCTTGGATAAAGATTGTGCATAAAAAGGAAAAGGGCTTTTCAGTAACAGCTGTACAGGCAAAAGCCTTTGGTAGAGGTATGTTAATCTATTAGTACTTCACCAGTTTTCTATATAATGAAAGCAGGCAGTGTTTGTATAGCATCTATTTGTAGATCTATTTAACAATTGTTATTTTTTAATCTATTATTCAATTTGCCTTAATGAGATTAACTTATTAAGAGCCACAGTTCCATGAATAAACTAATTCACATGTTTATAAGCATTTAGCAAGTTATTTTGAAATGTCCTCAGGAAAAGGCAAGTGCACTGGAATAACATATGAAGCCTTTGTTACAAGATTAATYGCAAACCACGCAGTATTTGAATGACTGCTGATGAATAGGAGTCTGATATGAGTCAGAGACTCTGAGATGTTAATTAATTAAAGCCACATGGCTTTGAAGTCAACTATTCACATTGCTACAATGCTAAAAGACTGTAACSTGGACTCTGTTTTAGAAGCTGAGGAACTCAGGCAGAGAAAAGGACAGTGTCAATCTTGTAGACCTCAAAGTCTGCAAAGAATATGTGCGCCTTAGAACCTTCATTTTTTAGTTGGGAAGTTGAGATGTAGAGAGTCACCCAAATCAAATTACACTGTAAGCCTGTGATAAAGAAATTAAAATATTTCTAGAGTGGTATGGATGTGGTGAAAACATTTCACTTTGATGTGACCAGGCTACTTCTGATTTCCAGTTAACAAGAGGCTCATTTGTGTTGTTAATGAACTCATGCTCCTGGATAAAAGCAGTRTGTACAACATATAAAGATGTCAAACAGTTCTACTTCAAAATGAAATTGTGCAGCAAAACATACAGGCTGTTTTTTTTTTCTGGAGTTTATTCAGGGAGTTGATTTTGGAACCATTTTGGTTGTTTCTAACACCAGCCTTTAGGTGTTACTGATCAGAATCGCTGCAGAGGTGGAACCAAAGTGAAGACGTTTCAAACTTTCATATGTTAACAGAAAAACAGCTAGCAGAAAGCCTCTCTCTTTTTCATYAGATGACAGAAGTATATGTATTTTATTTTTAATGCCAAGGAAAACATTAGGAATTGACAGGTGTGGAGAACAACACTTAAGTGTTCATACTTCCCTGCATTTCACTTCTGTCTAGAAATCCTAAGTGGCAAAATGTTTGTTCTTTCTAAAAGCACTTGCTGTTTCTGAGAAGGTGGCCTGTGAGGGTACCAAATCAGTACTAATGAKTAATCTGAATAGTAATCTGGTCTAAAATTAAATAAAAGGCACCAGAAATGTTCCCAGATCGTTAAAATAAAATGACCTAACTTCTTAAAATTATCAAGAGACCTTACATTGAATCTCATTAGTTCCACCAAGTATACTGATAAACAGACATATATTACAAAAATTCATCTGAATCTCATACCTTTAATATAATTTCATTTGAAGCACATTTTCCGCTTTCATCTTCATGGAGGACATTTTGCAACAATCCAGTAGAAACACCCAATACTGATGGAATGACATCAGAGGCCTAGAGATGTGARCAACCTGTGACTAAACGATGTTTGAAGCTTTAGGAAAATCTTCAATATAGCGTTTGTTTGAAGAATCTGCCAGTTAGGATATTTCTGCAGTTCAACTAAAATGTCCTCTGAGTTCTCACAAGGAGAAGTCTTCAGATATCTTAAGACCATTTGCTTTCAGATATAATAATCAGGGTTGACATTTGCATTGTAATGACATCTTAGTTTGTTCTAGAGGTCAGAGAGGCAAAGTGACCACCATTTGCCAGATTAACATTTGGAAAGATCTCAGTCCTCTAATTAATGAGTAAATATTGCCTTAGTGATAAAGACGGTCGGTGTCATATGTGTTTATGTATGTATGTCTCTATAGGCAAATAAATCCCAGAGGCTCAGCATTATTCTTAAAACATTCTAGTATTTTGTTCCACTTTACGGTTGAACTATGGAGTATTAGTCACAGTTTTTCCATCTGTGAAGCACTTCCAGAAAAGAAATCCACAAAGCACACACTTTCCCCAGAATCAAATTCCAGCTCCTCCAGCAGGGATGTATACTGGATGCCTTAATGAATGCCAGGTACAAAATACCTATGCACAGCTGCCTTCCTTTTCCTGCTAACAGCTTGTGTTGGAGCGGCATCAAAGCTGCCTACAAGCGTCGCAAATGTGTGCACCTGCACAGAGTAATTGCTGGAGCTCATGCTAGTGTGTGTTAGCTTCAGTGCTCTTGTGAAAGAGAACAGGATGGATTAACTCATGGCACTCAGCTTATTATAGCTGTCTCACTGCATATCCAGATTTTTATGGATCCTTATAAAGTAATATCCATCTATACCTCTTTCTTATTTCTGATGATGGAGTCCTTCAGTCCTTAATTAGAATGTGATTCAAAGCTACTCCTTTGTCTGTCTCTGTCTTTTTCTTTTGTTGTTTTGGTTTTCCATTTCAAACTTTGCACTTATTTGCAAGTTATCATTTATGTTCTGTCCCACATACACCTATTGATCTATTTATGTCTTTGATATTTAATTTTGAAGCCTGAGTGAGTACTGGTTTCTCCCTCAACATCTGATATTTCAGGGAAACCAATGAGAATATACATTAGTCCCAAAAGACTTCTTCTAAGAATTGAATTTGACAATCAGTACTGTTTGCAGTGGATATCCATCTAACAAGAAAGGAATTTAGATGTTCCTGACTTTTGGTCATTATCATCATAGGCTGGAATAAAATTGGATGCATAGGAATGAAAAGCTGCTGCTTCTGTAGCCATTTTCCTGAACTATCCCCAAATCCACTTAAAATTATTGTGAAATTACAAATTCTTTTATGTGAAAAAGGGTAAAGATAAACATAAACAAGAGCTCCAATATTCTACCTGCGCTGCATACGCCAGTTTTCTCTAGACTGTGAGCAACAAGAAGCAGGTGCCATCTRAAATACCAATTGAATTTTTTAGGGAAATGAGGCTTAAATGATCCTGGTATCCATCTGTGTCCTGCTAATGACATTTGAATTCGTTGTCTGGTTTCAAGCTAAGGTGACAGAAAGAAGAACAACAAGATAATTAAACTCCCACAAGTTTCATGAAAACTGGAAGCTCAGTGAAAGAGTGAGAGAGTACAAAAATACCTTGAAATGAAATCAGCTACAGTGGTTTGATATCAAAGAATTCATGCAGTCACCATCTTATTATACATTTGCACTCTGCAGGAAGAAAAATGGAATAAGAAATTGTAATTAGTCAAGAGAGCCAATAGTTAAGAGAGCCAACGTCACTCCAGTCTTCAAAAAGGGCAAGAGGGAGGAGCCGGGCAATTACAGGCCGGTCAGCCTCGCCTCTGTCCCTGGAAAGGTGATGGAGCGGTTCATCCTAGAGAGAATCTCCAGRMATATGGAGGAGAAGAAGCTGCTGAGGAGCAGTCRGCATGGATTCACCAAGGGAAAGTCATGTTTGACGAACCTCATAGCCTTCTATGATGGGATGACWRGCYGYCTGGACGWGGGGAGAGCCGTGGATGTTGTCTACCTTGACTTCAGCAAGGCTTTTGACACTGTCTCCCATATCCTCATACAGAAGCTCCAGGAGAGTGGGCTAGATGAGTGCACGGTGCGGTGGATCGAGGGCTGGCTGGATGGCAGAGCTCAGAGGGTGGTGATAAATGGGGCCGAGTCCAGTTGGAGGCCTGTGGCCAGTGGTGTCCCCCAGAGGTCAGTACTGGCCCCG
>NW_020454092.1:10397641-10407762 GCF_003342845.1 Nothoprocta perdicaria | reverse complement strand
TGGATGCCACCCTGTGCCACATGCTGTAGGTGTGCCTGCTTGAGCAGGAAGGTTGGACTAGATGATCTCTAGAGGTCCCTTCCAACCTTAAATATTCTGTGATTCTGTGATTCTGTGATTCTGTGATTCTGTGATTCTGTGATTCTGTGATTCTGTGAAGAGAGACAAAGGAACGGTAAGTGAAGCTTTGCTAGGCTGGTACCCTGGGCATTGTGTGCTTATCTGTTCCCCCATGACCCCGCACTCGCAACGCGCAGGGGGAACTAACCACGTTAGTTCTCAGCAGCATCCAGACCCTCTCAATGCTGCGCTCAGGAGCAGGGATGGACGCTGGGCTTGGCAACCTGCAGAGCTGCTCCAGCTGACAGTAAGCACAAGGCTAGGGGCTGTCTGAAGGCACAGTGTTCACTAAAACGGACATAACTTGTATTTGGCTGCCAAAAATGTAGAAACTACACAGGCATAAAGCAGCCCTGATTAAAGCAACTCTTTTGATCAGAAGCGACATGAATGCCATTGCTTCACCACAGGGTTGCCGAGAAGGGAGATGTTCACTTTGATGTCTGCAGATTCTATACTGCAAAGGATTAAGACATTTTTTAAAGCCCCTTTTCCTAGCTTGGGTGAAAGGAARGAGCCATAAGTGGCATCGAGAAGCTGCCTCTGGAATTGGCACAGCCACATTGGCCTGGACCAGTAGTGCAACACAGAGCATACAGGGAGGGACCGGAAAGACAAACAGCTAAGGATGAGTAGATCTGAGAAGAGATCAGTTGCATTCTTCTCTCGGCACAGCCTGCTCCTCTGGGTTGTAAGGCATCTTCGTGCTCAGTCTCTCCCCATTTCCAGCACAAAAGTTGGACACTCTGAAGTAATTTTGTGTTTAGCTTAAGGCTGAACAGCTGACAAAGCTGCTTTTCATCTGCCTTCCTGCTCCTTGGGGAATCCTGCTCCAGTTATAGCAGAGAAAGGAATCCTGCCTCTGAACACAGAGGTGAAGGTCTCTTCTTTGGGAATGAGAAATCAGCCATGCCTCGGTGATGGGGCTGTGCTGGGCACATAAAGTAGCTCATTACCCCAAAGAAAGATGTTTCCCAGGTGTCACATTAAAAATGGAAATATCTCCTCTGTAAATGCTAGCATTGCAATAACAACTGTCACACAGCAAACTCTGATCACTGTGATGTTGGAGTAGATGGAACTTGCTGATCTTTGCCAGCTTGCTGCTTTGCAAGTTGCCTGGACTGACTCTTATTTTGTTTAGGTTGTGGAGTGTAATTAGTTCATTTCCTGTCCAYAAAGAACAGTACACTCACATGTATGCTGCCCTATACTGTCTTCCTCAAAGCACCCTGCCAAAGAAGCAGACTGCATCGACTGGACCACCTGGCTCCGGGCTTTTTGACTCCACAGTCACGAGAGGGCAGTGTTAAACATGCTCTACCTATCCCTTAAGTAAAGGGCTGCTTGCAGCCTGCAGCAGCAGGATAGTTAGGAATACTGTAAAGCCTTGGGGCTATGTGAGAAAGTTTGCTCCCTGCTTTAATTTTWATGTGTTTATTGGGACTACACTGCTTTCTGGTAAGTAGGAATCCATGTTTGAATGGAGTCTTCTGAAAGACGAGAGTGCCTATCCTTATTGAAGTGCCCCAATAGTAAAACTCTAGTGAATTATGTTAGTAAATGGTTTCCTTTAATGTATCTAGGATTCTGCCAGCTGAAGGCTGTATTAATTGTATATTTACTAATAAGAAACATGAGCGTAAATTACCCAGTGCTGTGCAGCAGCAAAGGATTTAGWGCTTGTCTCTTGCGATTCTCAGTTCGCACCCAGATTCTGGGGCTCCTTCAATTTTGAATTATGTCATGCAAAGTGACATGAAATAAATTCCAGTTTTCAAGAGCATAGAAGCAAGGATGAGGATGTTCTATACTGCTCTTAAGATTTATTATTATTCTTCATTTTAAGTAACTAAGGCACTGTTTATATCACTGTGTGTTCCAGATGGGTTTGGGATTCGGCAATGGAAGCACACACACACTCTGAGAAAAATCAGCCCCTTGGTTTATTCAGGACAATCCACACTAGCAACACATTAAGCACTGCCTATATGCCAAGGGTCTTAAATAGATTCTCGTTTTTACTGCAAGCAAATGGAGCCCTTCTGCTTTGCTGTAAAGCACTTCATTCTCACTCAATCCCAGTAAGGTAAAATCTGTGTGAACAAAATATGTAAAATACTTTTGAGAAGGCTGTATCTTGTAAAGCCAATGGCCTGACTTGAGCAAGTGATTATCCATAGTGCAGGAGGCCTGTGAAGTCCCATTGGGTGAGGTATTTTTGGAAGACTGTAACAGAAAAGTCTCTGCCATGGACGGAGCTGGAGTTGCACTTGCTGTTACAGCCTGGAAGCAGAGCTTGAGTGTGAATCCATTGTTTAATCTGGGTTCAGTAAGGGAGGTGACTCGACAGCTTGGAACTTTCTTTGAGCTCCCCAATATTCCCTGCAGTTATTCTTGTGCTTACTCCAAAGAGTATCCCTAGAGTATTGCTGTTACTCTGAAGAGTATCCCACCCTGAGGAACAGGGTGAATTCCTAGTTTCCACTGGTTGCTGACAGCTCTGAGAAATGTGTATATTGTCCTGAGTGGCACTACAATGGTGTTATCCTTACCAAAGAGAACTAGTTACACAGTCCATGAATGATACTGCCCACCATGCTTGAATGGATGAGTGCCATTCACTGTACTAGGAAAGTCACTGCTCTGTTCCTCAGTAAGGAGACAGATCCTATTAAAATGGCTTAAAATAAATTTTCTCTTTTGACTATAAGCAGAAAAGCAGGAAATGCTTTTAAAGATTTGTTAATGCAAAGAAAAACTTGATCCTGCAAAAGAAAGTTGAGGTCCAACATAAAAACACAGTGGGAATTTGCTAGGGAGGAGTCTCCAGACAGGTTGTAAAATTCCAACCTGTGCCTTGGGTATTAGATTTTATGAAGCCTATCATAAGGACTTGCTTACTGGTTACGTGCTTTTAAATGCTGTGGTGGGAGGAGAAGTGGATTTGAAGCAAACATATAAAATGTTCGCGGTCTTGTGTAATTTTTGGTATGTTGACAGAACAGTAATGAAAGGCTGTTTGAGCTGACCAGTTGGAATATACATAGAGAATGTGCATGTGGTTAGGAGATCTGCATTCAATTACTATCTTACCACAGCCCTGCTGCAGACAAGACACTTATTCTGTGCCTCAGTTCCCTAATTCTAAAACAATGATATTCCTTTGCCCGGTTTGCCTACTTGGATGAGATGCTCCTTAGGGCAACAACTGTCTCTTAAAATGTTTTTTGTTTGTTTGTTTTTTGGCTAATATAAATCAGCTCTGGAAATCTCAGTGCTATTGTAGTTCTACTGCTATGATTTAGAATAAGTGATTAATTAATCATTTGTTATCTCTGTGTTTCTTTTTTGTTTGCTTTATCTAATCTAAGAAAAAACACTTTATTCTTGGATAGTATAACCATATGACACTTTGTGAAAATGGTCTCACGTGATGTCTTTATTTCTATTTAGATCCTTTGCATTGAAGTCCAAGAATGTCAGCTATTGTAGTCCAAATTCCCACACTAAACCATGCAGACAACTTTTTTCTTAGGTTAAAATGTTTTGTTAGAAACAAACATGTTTGGTTACCAACACAGAATTATTTCACTGTCAGTTAACTGCCTGTGGATAAAGATGGAGCTGTGGGCAAATTCTTTCAACTTCAAACCTGAGGAACCAAGATATCACCAGCCTAGGTGGGTTTAAACCACTAAGTGTGTTGTGTCAGTAAGTGTGTGATTCACRCTCCGAATACCGCTTTGGCACAGAAGCCACATGAGCTGACTTAAAAATGTTTGACCAAATAACAAGGAGATGTAATAGTCACTGGAAGTGTTTCCAACACGGAATTCAGGATATTTAATGAGACCTAATGACTGAAAATTCCTACGATCATCAGATGATCAACATTCCAACATATTCTCGGTTATGGTTATTAAATATTCCCTTTTTTGGTCCTAAGAGCGAATGTTCGAAAAAGAATGTTAAAAGTTATTCTAACCTACTTGACTTCATTGGCATATTTTACAAAAGAAGGGGAAAAATGTGGAAGCCACTGAAAACCGAAGAGTTCTTGCTTTGGAGAAAAACATAGTTCAAGCCAAGGCTACAGAAAGGCTGGAATTCTTCCATGGTTTTAAAGGGGAAAAAAACTATTGAAGACTCCTTCATTCAAAGGCAGCAAAGAAACYGTGTGCCTGTTTCACTTCTCCCAGTTTTAACACTGTGTAAAACACYTTTCTTTGGGAGAAACCAGCTTTATCTTCAACACTGTCCTGGCCCAATGCTCTGTTCAAGTTCATTTTTAGTTTAAAGCCTCAGAAATTTGACACAGCATGGAGACTTTTTATTAAAGTCTAGATGGAATCTGCATATTTTCAGCTAGGGTACGAATATAGAAGGATTGGTTTCTCTCATTTTGTTGGGGAAGAGAAAATATGGTTTCACTCCCAGGGAAAAAGAAAAAAATAGGGACAAAAAAACCATCAAATTGCTTCTCCCAAGATCGGTAAACTGCATTAACGGCAGAGGTGCAATATCTTGAGACTCCAGCTCTAAAGAAGGATGTGCAGCTAGAGGCATTTGGGGGAATGTCCCTGGGAAAGTGTCTTCTCAGCAAGTTCCACGTTTTAACCCGCTCCACAGCAGAGCTCTAGCCAGCAAGCTAGAAGCCTAGGAATATTTACAGTGTAATTGGGGTTGCCTTCCAAAATATAGGTGGTGARCTAGTGATGTGGAACTCCTGCTGTGGAGTAGTCAGCAATCCCACATGTGCCTTGCATGATGGTTAGGCAAGGGCTGCATTTCCAGAGAACTCTAATATCCTCTTGCATTTCCTCTCTTTCAGTATTGGCTGAGAACTGCAACAGGATTTCCTGGCAAAAACTTTCAATTTACAAATGTTAAAATACTCCTCTATATCTGTTGAAGCCTTGTCCAGTAACAACCTTATTGCTGTGAATTAGGCAACCTTCAAAAGTACCATTTCAATATGTTTAATTCTTCAGTGCAACAGACTTTGATAACATGAGGCTTGCCATCAGCTCTTGCCATCACACCGCTCTTACCTTTCACTCCCCAGGGTAAAGATGACTACTTCAATAACTCTTAAATATTGTATTACTTAAAAAAAGCACTTCAAGAATATGGTGTATCTCTATAGTCAATCTCCATAATTAAGCCATTACCAGTGCTGCTTTCTTTAGGTTAGGAATGGAAATTAGAGAGTGAAGGTTGTAATAAGAGTAAATTATACTTGGTAGCGAGCTTGGCTCTTCTCTGTACGGAAAGAGAACGGGCACCAACTGCGTATGTAACTGCAGCTCTCCAGTTCTGGGCCAGTACTTGAGCAGACTGTAAGTACGATCAGATAGAAACGGTTAAGAAACAGAACCAGGCCTTGATTCATCTCAGAAACTCTGGCAATTTGAAGCCAACTCTGCTGAATGAGAGTTTCAGAAAAAAAAATACGCACAGTTACCACYTATTCCAATTCCATGCCAAAAAGGTTAAAGCTAATTAGAGAATGTGGAGCAGCAACATTGTCTTTCCGTTTCCAAAATCTTCTTAATAAGCAATCTCTATTGATCCATTCATTTGCAGTCAGTCTAGCCCTAGTCCCTGTTTCTCATTGCTTCTTTGCCTAGCACACACTAACCTCTCGTTTTGTTTCACTTGACTTGCATGAAAACCAATACTATTTTGTCTATGATTTTATTTCAGCAATACATTCAGTAATAGTTAGCATTTTCAATGCCATTAATATATGGAAGTGAAAACTCTCTGGCAGTGCCAGTGGCTTTATTCAAATAATTTTTTGCAGTCATACCAAATGACACATGACCAGACCAAATAATTGGTCTGCCAGTTTACATAGAAATGTTAGTTTTAACATAAACTCTATACTTTAGCCGATATTAGTATCAGTGAAATTGACAGCTTTTTCTTATTTATGCCACTAGCTTCCACAATATTCCAGCCTCCAAATACAAGGGAACAAAACATCTGCTTGCTTCCAAATCCGCAGCTTACGCCAAAGCTCAATACCTCTAGCCCGGTTGCCTTTTTCCCAACAGTCCTGAACGCACAAACACACCGACACCTCTGCATGTTACCAGACAAGCATAATCCACCTATGAGGACTTTTCTCGAGAGATCTAACTTAATTTTTCCTGCTTCTGAGCTGAGTGAATGAACCGCAGTGTCACCATTGCCACTATATGGTGCTTGACCTAACAGGCCTGACCTCTTCACTTCCCCTCTCTCTCAGTGCTCGATCTCTGCTTTGTGGCATGAGCCCCCAGGCTCCCCAGTGCTTTCTATGTTCACGCTCAGTAAAGACAAAAGCAGGACGGGGGCAATGATGTCGTCTGCCTGCAGATTTGGGAAGATATTATAGCGGCTCAGTTGTAGAGGATTATTTTCTAATCTCAAGAGGCTGCATTGCTTCTTAAAATGAGTGCCTATACTCTGAAACAAACAAACAAAACAGACTTCACACATCAGAAAGAGAAAAGAAAGGACTGGCTCTAGGGAATGGATGAATGTGTTCTTTCTCAATAAAGTTGCTTCCTAAGGATCTTTGATTTTTACCACAATTTCTCCTCTTAAGAAGAGGTYGCACCAAGAACAAGGCCTATACTTAAATAAATCCCAGAGAATAAGTTTGAGTGAGAAAGAAGCAGAAACAGAACTGCAGCTGTGTCTAGGCACCTCCTGAACTTTATCCGCAAAGGAGCCCGGAAGATTTTGCAGAGATTACAAGTGAGCAATTGAATCAGGAAGCAAGCACAAGACAAAAGGAGCGAGGTTATCGTTACTCCCTGTGCGCCTAATCACCTGATAATCATCTGAACTCTGTAGTTCAGCTTCAGTAACTCACTTTTCTAACTAGGTAACTTCATCTGTCATTTGTTTCCTGRGCCTTGCCCTACAGGAGCTATATATGCTCTCTAAGGATTTTGCCAGGTTGCTGCTGGTGGCTTTTAAGGTACAAAAATGTAAATGTGGGTCTCAATGAGCTAGAAACTTTTGAATTTAGCCAGGTGCTGTTTCCTAAACATGTCCCTGGAGCAGCTGCAGGAAGAATATTTACAATCAAAGAAAACCCTTAAACCCAAACATCTCAAGCAGCCAGTTGAGAGTGTAGAGGTTTACTCTAGGCAGCACTATTCATTCACTAAATGTCATATCTGAAAATTCATTATATTCAGCTTGATCTGATTTAGGATCAGCATCTAAAGTGGCTCCTTTCACTTCGGCCCTGTACCTCCTAGAAGGCCCTGTGGATGAGGACCCAACCACAAAACATAAATGGCCCTCGCGAGGGCTCTGTGGAGACACTGTGCTGGGACACACAGCATGTGTCCACACTAGCTTGTAGTAGGATAGCAGATCTGGACCCCCAGTCACCCTTTTTTTTCCCCTTTATCTGACTTGTACAATGAAAAGAACAGGAAAAAAGAGAGAGAAAAAGAAATATGTGAGTTCTGCTGCGAATGAGTCAATGCCTGGAAACCCAGCAGGGGCACCGTCTGCTCTCCTTATGGAGCGCAGTGGCTTTCATCCCGATTCAAGCGTCTCCTACTCCTCCCTCTCAGCTGAAGGCAGATGTGGGTTCACTGGCAGCACTGGGCCTTGCTCTCTTAGTGTTTAAGGCTTGAGCCATCATTTTAAATTGAAAGCAGAGACAGTGATGCTATTACTAGATCGTCTAGAGCAGCGATTCCCAACTGGTAAGACATGAGAACATTTACAGGAAAGGAGTTTCATGGAGCCTAAGTTAGAAATCAGCAAGGAACAGCATGTGATACAAATCAGTGTCTTGTCAGAGTGTGTTCTTGAAAGTACTGAAGAAAAGAAAGCACTTTCCCAGAGACACTGCACATATAGACCTTGGTCAGTTGTTGCATGGAAAGGGCCACAGCAAACTTGGGACAGGTTTCTCCCCTGGCTTCCCTCCTTCTGACGCCAAATAACCCCTTAGGTGCACAAAGCAAATGTTTGTATAACAAACATCTCTCTTAACAGCTCATGTGCCAATAGCTTTACAGCTGTTGGATTCTGTGCACGTGCACTTTCAGTTCAAGAAGGGATGAGAATGAACCAGGGAGCCCTGCCCTTCAGCAGAGGGCCGGCGTGTGCGTGTGCTCCGCAAGCCAAGCACAGCTCTCCAGTCCGCACCGAGCGGGAAAAGCGAATCAGTAACTGCCTGGCTGCGGGTAATCAGTTCAGTAGGTGCACAGAGTTGTGATCCTGAGTCTGTGAATGATGCTTTATTATGGCTGTCTTTGTTACCTAATTACACCAAGCTATTCGTATATTTTCTTTGTAAATATTCTTAGAATTTCCTTTAATTTTTTCCTTTAAATGTTCCTGTAACTGTACAGAAAAGCAAACCTGAGGAGGAAGGCTCATTAGAACCGGTAAGAATTATTCTGAGTCACTGAAAATAGAGCCATGTCCCTGAGGACTTTTTATTCAGACWTTTAATTAAAAGACAAATGGTAGCCATATTAATCTTCTTTTTTCCCCAAACTCTCACAGCTTTGAAACAGTGAAAGCACTTTGCACCCGAGCAGTTCATTTAAAGGAGTGAGAAGTAAGGAAAGTACCCCTACCAGCAGACAGCTTCACGAGGTAGTGGCAATTCCCACTGCACCTGGAGGACAGAGAATGAAAAGAGATGGTGGCAACTTTCCCAAGCCTCCTGTGGTAACTGCTCTCACCCTCTGCAGCGGCAGATCTCGATAACACAAATGAAGTACCAGGAAAAAGCAGCATCCTGCTCTGCCTCCTTGTCCAGCCAGCTCAGGCTGCAGGACACAACCTCTTCTCAGCAGCTGAAAATATTTCCTGCTGCATCAGAATGAAAAGCACTGAGGTCTCTGCAAATACAAAGCTGACACTGCTGTGGGAAACTGCAGCCATTGGATGAGTTGTTTCTCCTGTTAACTTTATTCTGAACGGGCTGCTGTATGGGAAATGAAATGGGGGTGAGAAAGAGCCGTGGTTTGCTCCTTTGGCCCCAGACACATCGTCTGGTGAGGAGCTGGTTTTTCTGCAGCTTCTGCTTTCTCTTTTCTGCAGCAGTTGGGAGCTACACAGTAAGATACCCAGTGAGGATTTGATTCCAGCACACAACAACACAAGATGACAGAAAGAGGAAGCTTTAACCCTAGAACCTGGGCTTTCAGCATGTCTATCACCATGCATTTGCATGATCTAGCCATAATCACTGCATTTTAAATTTAAATTAAAAAAAAAAAAAACTTGTTTAATGTGTAAATGAAATTAATAAAGAAGTACCAGATTAGAAATGCTTTGAGGATGCAGCATGCCTTGATTTCCCTGCTCCTCCCAAGGTCTGCAGTTCCATGTTACAAATAGCAGCTCTAATGTCCTCGTCCTGAAGAGGATTCAGTTTGTCCCCATCTCTCATGTGTTCTTTCCTTTGAACTACTTTAGCACTTAACTCAATTAACTGTAAATGGTTTATTAAACTAAATCCCATTGCCCCAGATCCAGACAGCCCTGGGCAGACATGCAGTTGCCTCTGCGGATCAGCACTGCCAGGCCTGCAGCCTGCCCAGGCACACAATATATGCACTCATACAAACACCCCACACAATCTTCTTATACATCTGACATGCCCTGATATACACCACATAGAACCCCATATGCACACCCCTATATACCACCCGAAGCATAATGCACAGAATCTTGTATGCACATCTCTGTAAACTCCCGTGGTTTGCACCACACAGAGCCCTATATGCACACCGCTGTACACCACCCCAAGCACAACGCACAGAGCCCCATATGCACCCCACTATACCCCGCACCCTCAGCAGCACCCCCGTGCCAGCCGGGCGAAGGGGCCGAGGGGGCTCTGCCCTCCCCGCCGGGCGGCTCCGCCGGCCCCTCCGCGCCGGCCCCGCGCCCGCTGCGCGCCCGCGGCGCTGCCGGGGCAGGAAAGCAGTTAACGGGGCGACCGCAGCGCGTATCGCCGCCCG
>NW_020454092.1:10329136-10397441 GCF_003342845.1 Nothoprocta perdicaria | reverse complement strand
GGCACATGCGGCGCTCGGCGCGGCGCGACGGGGCCCCCGTCCCCTCGGCGGCCAGGGCGGCGGCGGCGGCGCTCGGCGGCCCGGCCCCGGAGCCGGCCCAGCGGGGTAGGCGCTTGGGGCACCTCGTGCGCGACGCGCGGGGTGCATTTATTGTTCTCCGGCCGCGGCGGTGGGTTGTTAAGAGCAACCTTTCACAGGCTGCTCCTGCTAATGGGCACCTCTTCCCAATGTGCCTTTCAGTGGGTATGTGGAGGCATGTGCAGCAAAGTGCCTGCGCTGGGCAGCTRTGATTGTCTTTCGTATTTCAGGCAAAATGCATTACTTTAAAAAGTTTGCTATTTTCTGGGTAATTTGTACCATGTTGCACAACGCTCGTTAGTGCCTCAAAAGGGGATAAATCCTGCTATTACGACTCCGGCAACATAATGCATAAGGATGGTGGGGGGGGGATTGAATACTTAAAATGATTAGTCGGGGGCACGGGACAGACCGGGAGTGGAGTCGCTTCCGTGCACGCCGCCTTGGCGCCACAGCACTCGGTGCTTTCGGGCACGCTCTGCCGTGGAATCGCTGCCCTTGCTGCGCGTGCAAGTCCGCGCCCGGGCATGTGCGCGCTGCGTTGTGGCAGCCCGGCGCAGGGCCGAGGGGGAAAGCTCTTCCCTTGCAGTTTGTAGGSACTTTTTTAGCCCCAGCCCAAGGGGATACTTCTCCCAGAGACAGAGAGGCGACGCCRAAGTGTTTTGAAGCCCAGATTATGCTTGTTACACCTGAGAGGATGAATGCAGCATGCCCCATTGCTGAGCCCTGCGGAAGGGGTGCTTGGTGATGTGTGCAGAAGGTGCATTCCCCACCGAGAGCCCTGGGAACGGCACCTCTTTTACTGAACTCCTGGAACACTATTGCTGTCAGTGAGGGAACGAGCAATTCCTCTCATGTTTTAAATCCTGAACTGAGGGACTATCTCCCTTTCCCTGCTTCCTGCCTGCAGTAGCCTTTATTTTTTTCYTAAGGACTTGTTTTATTATTGCTGAAAACAGTGTGTTCCTTCCTGCACAATTTTGTATTTGCTGAGTTGTTCCCGGAACTAGAATATAAAAGAGTATCTCACGGGCTTTGCGYTCGTCAGCCATAATTTTATTTACTAATAACTGTCAGATGGCACAAGAGTTTTATATTCATCTAACGCACATCCACCGAATCTTCTGTTTCCTCATGATATAATTCTTGTGTAGTGACGTCTGCTACTGTCTCTCTGCACTGTAGCTCTGCTATGCGATGCTCACTAGCACACCTTTCCATAATAAACCTCTCATCTTAAGTATTTTGTGTCCAAACTGGCTGCACACGTGTCAGACTTGCAGTTTGAGTAGCTTCCCTGGCTGTAGTTGAAGCAAGTTTGTCACTGGGCCAGTCTCTAGAAAGATATGTAACATGTCTGATCTTGTATGGGTTATGCTAATGCTATTTAACTATTTTAGAGACACATAAGCAGGAAGAAGATGCCTGCTTTAATATATGTCACAGAAAGGATTTTCTATAAACTTAGGAGGCTCACACTTGTTAATGTCACTGGCCTAGTTTTTAGTGGTCTTGTAGGGAAATCTTAAGAGATCTGCTGCAAAAGAAGTTGGAAATGTGATCCTCTGCYGTTGCAAGCATCTCTCGGTTATTTTACTTGCCTTGCTATTTGGTGCAAAGGAGGATGGAGATAAATCACTGAGGTTCTGTTGGTTGGCTTGTATAATGCAGAAGGGAATTTATGAGGTCTGAAATAAGCAGCAATTATGTATTGTCACTGGTTTTAGCTAGATTTAAGAGATGCAGCTTTCCACTGGTTCTCAGTCTGTTTTGTGTTCTGCCTCCTCCCTTAAGATCATTAGGACTTCCCTTGGGCGATGATCCTATTTTACAGTCAACCAAAATCCATACCAAGGCCCTTACACAGGCCAAATGCACTGTGTCAGAGAGACTATAAACTGGCAGTTAAAAATTACTTTCCAGAGCACCACTAAACCAAAACACAGGCGTAAATAGAGTTTAGAGTTGCTCCAAGTGCTGCGCCCTAAAGTTGTGGGTGTCTAAATTTGGAAAGTGTGTGCCAAAGTTTTTTTTTTTTGCAAGGACTATGTAGGAAGGCAGCTGAAGTTTTTGATTATACTTTCTTTGGGGGCACAATTTCTGGCTGTTAAACTCCACGAAGTAGTCTGGGTTCAGGCTGGAGCACGGGCTGGAAAGGATCCTGGACTACTTCATTTGGCTTTTGCAGACAGCCACATCTTATCTCCTGTATAAACTTGTCAAGTTTCACACTAAAGTATGTTAGAGATTTTTTGGCTTTTGCTCTGTTAGAGCTCTCTTCAATAACTTTCCCAAACCTTACACCTCAGATGAAGATTTGGGGAGTTCTAGCTAATATAATTTGTTTTATGGCTAGTAATAACCTCTTCTCATTTTGTTAATAAATTCTGTAGTTTTAATCCCCCCTTGGAAAGCAAGCTGTTTTCACCCAGATTTTTACAGCAACATGTTGCTGCACCTGTTGCAGTTAGTATTTATTTATTTATTTATTTATTTATTTATTTACTTAGTTACTGATCTTTAACAACTTTTTCTGAGCCTGGGTGACTACAGTAGTAGTCAGCAGACTCAGTCCCCTTCAATGATGGAAATGCTTCCCTGATGTATATTAGAATTACATATGCTGTTTGGATTTTTAGCACTGCATGATAGAGAAGTATATGATTAACACAGAGTGATAAAATAAAGAGTCATTAGTGAAGCCAGCTGGATCCAGATATGATAGACTCAGGACTCAGGACTCTCTAGCCAGCTCTCTGATAAATTTGATGTCATCTATATTGTCTGTCATTACAGTACAGGCTTTGCTAAAACTTGGTCTCTCCAGAGCAACTTTAAAGGGCCTGTCAAATGTGCTACAACAAGATCCGTCTCTAATAACATCTTCATTAAGCTCTCTACAAAGAGAAGAGTATACAAATTACCAGACTAATATCTCATTTGACTACGTGAACAAGCTACTGCACACTAATTTATGAATGGAAACTTGAAAGTTGCAACCTGCTACATAAAAGAAAAATCAAAAACTCCAACTGAAATGCATTTGTGTCTCCGTTGCTGCCATTGCTATTAGGATTGGAAACCAGGAAGCTGATGTAGAATTCAGATTTAATTTTCCCAAGACTCTTAACTAATTTCATAAATGTTTTTGCCTCTGAAGTTTCAGTAGCTGCTCCCTTTATAAAAGCTAGAAATAACTGGTTCTCCTTTAATAGTAGGAAATGAAAGGACCGAACTCTACACAAATGAGGAGATTAGAGCTCCATGATGTATATACCCTTTAATTGATGCTGGAAACCAAACCTCCTAGAATAATCTTAACTCTCACTTGTGGTGAGCAGAAATTCTAGAAAAAAATCCCTTAGTGACTTATTAACAAAGGCTTTTCAGGTTTACTGGAATTTATCATGTGAGCCTAATCTATCTTTTGTTCATCCAGTTGGCAGGCTTTAAGGTTTAAAAGGGTCTACAGAAACACCTCCCCCAAACTCCTTATTTAATTAAAGTGGTTTGGTGCATTATTTACCTTTGAGTCTTCCTTTTATGTGGGAAAAATKAACTGGTCTTAACATATTGTAAAATATTTGTGAATACTGAGTTGTAAGTTGAAAAACAGAAAAGAGACAGAATCTTTGGCTATAACTTCAAATTAGCACTGACCTATATGGCTGTCATATTCATTCGGAAGATCTGAGAATGAGGCCACTCCTACATAAATACTGAAATACAAATACAGGTGTGTAACTCTACAACAAATTTCATCTCTGCTGTAGGTGCCTAAAGAGCTTTGATGTGAGCTGGTCTTATCTGTTTCCCTGGGAGCTCTAGAGTCACTGGATGTCCAGATCAGGCCTTTCACGCACTGATACTCTCTATTTTCGGCTTTGGTAGTTCAATAAAGACAGACTGGTAGCTGTAGTTCTCTCACTGCTTCCCCTCTTCTTTTCCTCCCCCACTCCATTCATTGTTGTAGCTGTGAGCATCAGGTTGCAGATAAAAGGACTTCTGAGAGAGCAAGGGGATGTGGCCCTTGCCAAATGCAATTAAGTGCTTAGGATTACAGTGTGCTTTACAAAGTGTGTTCTTGCTGAATCCCTTCCCACTTCTGCTCGCTGGCACACAGCAGTTTGCTGGCACTTACCTTTGTTATAATGAGCCTTAGCATTGCTAAATTTCACTTCAGTGTGTCAGCTCCCTAAATAAGTCCAGCAATCAGAGTTTCTTATGTTCTGAGGATAGTCTTGCTTGGTGATTTTTTAGTAACAGTCATCTTGGCCTCATCACCTCTTCCATAATTGGATTAAATATGCTCACTAGCCAAATACATGCTCTATTTAGGGCATCTTAACTCTTCAGCCTGAAATACCATTCATAAGCACAGGTTTCTCAGTGCATTTTCAGTGTCTGTGTGGCTGATGGATGCTTTCAGCTATTTCCTTCACCTAGAAACAATTATAATAGACTATATATTCTGTTTGAAAGTAGAGCCTGTAACTTGGGGGTGGAAGAAGAGTTGCTGTAGTTGCCAGTCACCTGAATCTGTTGTTGCATCTTCATTTGAAAGACATAAATTGCAAGTCAATGGAGTTATGGAGACCTCCTAACTGAGGAAAGGGAGTGATGGTGTGTGTTGCTTTGCATGCCCACTGCAGATTATTAATTGTTGCTCAGTAGGTTAGGGCTGTGGCTCTGAGTTGTCTTTCACAGCTCCTTATGTTATTCTTCTCCCATATTGTGACATTTGCAGAGCAGCAGGATACTATATGAACAAAAAGATGGGCCCAAAATGATAATTGTGACATTTGCAGAGCAGCAGGATACTATATGAACAAAAAGATGGGCCCAAAATGATATAGGGAGTGTGTAGAGGAGGATAAGCCAGCTGTCAGGCCTGCAATTTCGCCCCAAGACCTTTTACGTGCTGTCTACACCAGTATAATCCATCTTCCAGTGGGAAAGAAATAGCCAAGCAGTAAAACTCAGTATCACAATTGTTATCCTCAGTGAAAAGACAAAGGAATGAATGGATGATGGGGAGACGAAGAACTGAATTGCAGATATGCATATGCAGAAGATGGAGATTTGGAKTTATCAAGAGAAAGACACTGGCACTTGATTTGGCATAGGTGTTATCTGAAATACATTCCACATAATGAAAGGATTCCTGTTAACTATTCTTATTGGCCTGGAAATATTGTAGCTTTTATGTGATGTTTGTTTCTAAGGCCCATAAAGTAATACTCTGAGGGCTGTATGAGTAAAGGAAATATGGAACTACAGCTACCAGTTCTCGAGGTTTGATCACAACTTCGATGCATTTGATTTTTATGGTGATGTTGTTCTGTTAAGTGCTATAAATTATTGGTATAATCATGGTGTAAAACTAAACCTTATAGATAAACAGGGTGAGGCAGGGATGTGAAGTTTTTCATATCTGCCAAGTAGCAGATATGAGACATAACAATTTCATTTACTGTATAAATATGCACTGCAAATAATGAAAGACTATTTGACTTTATTTCCCTATTATTAAATGTATGTAGCTGTGCTTTCTAAAAGGTTAACTAGTATGAAGTTGCCCATCTTTTAATAGAAAATATATAAAAATTCCCTGAATACCTTGTTATGATGAAAGCAGCTTGTTAATACTGAAAGAGAGAGGGGAAAAAAAAAGTGAATATCTCTCCTGAACAGGGATAAACCATCTAACTTGGATGAAGAGAGATTGTGAAGCCATATTCTGTAAAGAGCTCTCACTCAGCACGTTAGGGAGCCACTGTCTGTATGGTTTTAGTCTCTTGCTTATATCAAAATTACAGAACAGAAGTAATAAGCAGACTGTCTATGTTTAAAATACACAGGAAAGAGAAAAAAAAGACACCTCCTTTACTCAGGTTATTTATTCTAGGATTGTTATGAGCGTAAGCTTCCTTTTCCTTTTGTGGGAAAAGAGGAATATATTGCAWAAATGCTTCGTGTCTGAAAGCGTTACTAGGTCTCCACATCACCAGCTGAAGACTAGTCTAGTTCTGGAAGTCAGAAGTAAAATATCCATCCCTTTCTGTTTTGTGCAGTGTAAATTATTCTAGTATTTTTGTGGATATCTTGGTGATATCTGCTTTTATACAAGCTGTTGTTACTTGAACCCTGCCATTCTGGCTATGATGGTGTTAGGGAGTGTGTCTCATGCAGAGCCCGTGAGGCCATAGYGGAAGGAGCTCGTCTTTGAAACCTAACAGCTGGTGGATGGGTGTCTCACCCCCAGCTTCAGAGCAGTGCAGTTCCACTGACCTCAAYAGAGTTGCAGCATTCATGTTTTTCACTGACGTAGGAGGGAACCTGGGCCTATATTCTTCTAACTGGTCTATTTAGCAGCTCTTTGCCATATGCACTCTCCATGCCAGTGACAGGAGCTTCCTGGAACTGACAGGAAGCACAAAAGACTCTTTTCTCTAAATCACTGGACCTTRAGAATGTTGAAAGGATGTTACAACAAGCCTTATAATACCCCATTGTCAGACTCTCTCTGAAGATGCCTGGACTGGTATCATAACTCTGAGCTTTCTGGGGGTGTGTGATGACCCCACAAGGAAGAAAATAGAAGAGTAATGKTTTGGGTGGCTGTGAGGAATTTTATGGTACTACCTCCATTGGCTGTAACTTGAAACCAGCTGGGGATATTTACTGCTGACTGAAAGCACAGAAGCAAGAAGCTAGCAAATATTATATCATATATCATGTGTTTTTTTTTTTTTTTTTAAGAAAGAGATGCTGGTTTGTGTGTCTGTGCATGCCTGTATGCATAGTGCTGTCTGACAGGGGAATGGAGAAAGATGGCTTATGTGGTCGTTGTTGTGTCCCTTTCGTACTATTTATTTTGCTCTGGCCACTTTGTGTAGCAATTCTTCACATTGCAGGCTGTGCTTATGAGTAAGGTGAGCACACCTGAATGGTAGAGGGTCTCCARGGTCTGCAGCATTCCCTGGAGAGAGTTACTGGCAAATGACCTATGTGTTGCTGGCAAAACAGGCTTGAGAGATATTATTAACTGGTCAAAAATCAAGGGCAGACTTCTGATCAATGATTCTGGCATTGAGGAAAAAGAAGACCATAAACAGTTATAAAATCACACAAACACCTTTCAGATCTTTTTCCTGGTCTCTTTCCATATTTTCACCTTGGCTTACAGAACTGCTGAATACATGGGGCTGGCAGGAGATGCCTTCTCCAACACCCCTTGCAAAGCTGGGCCAACTACAACAGGCTGTCCAGAGAAGGCTTTGAAAATCCTCAAAGACAGAGACTTCACAGCATCTCTGGGCAACCTGCACCAGTGCTCAATGCTCATGCAGTTAAAAAAATAAAATTAAAATGCTATCTTTTATGTGTAAATGCTACTTTGTGACGCACAGTGACTGGGGTTATGCTCCATCCATCAGAGCTCCCCTGGTGGGGCACTGAGGTGGGCTGTGTTACAGTTTTCTGTTTCTTCATCTGCACTGACCTGCCAACAGCTGCTCTGCTCCTGCCAGTCGTGCTCACCCATGGCGTGTGGGTCCCTTTTGGCATGGAGCGCATCTCCAGCCCCAACAGCTACTGCTGTTTTTCTTGTTTTTATTAGCATGTTAGCCCAAAAACGTGTTAATTGGGCTGTTCTYCAACCAACGGACGCTTTGTTAGGTGCCGGTACAGGTTCCGTGTCTTTGGTTTCCTTTGGCTGCRGGTCACCTGGTCTGAACTGGCTGGAACCGGTTCAGGGCAGTTCATGCAGGTCCTGGCGCTGCAGCCCCTGCTGGACACCTGCTCTCAGAACCAGCTGGAACCGGTTTGGGGCAGTTTGTACCGGTCTCAGCGCTGCAGCAAGTGCTGCTCACCTGCTTTCCAAAGGGTCTGGAACCAGATCTGGGGGTTTGAGCCCGTCTCGTCTGCAGCTGCTGCCATGCAGTGCAGGTTGTTCCTGCCCACAACAAGTGTGTGGGGACACGGCTGTGGGGTCGCAGCATGTCCGGTGATGGGACCCGGCCATCCCCAGGCATAGGTGAGGGGATGGACCTGCGCGGTGGCATCCTGCGGGAATGCCTGGCCTGAGCACCTCTGATTTCAGGCCAGGCTCTGAGGTGCTTTGCCTCTTATCCCTCAGAATGGTTGAACCCAAATTTTATAGCAGTCGTTGGGAACATTTTTGCTCAAGTTAAAAATTTAAGGGAACGYGGACATAGGCATTTGGATTGAGGCAGTAAAGAGCATCTCACGCTGAGTGAAAATCATGTGGTTGCTTAAAAGACTGTTTTACATGGATTTTCTTCGAGTRTTTCTAAACTTTGCTAAAGGATTGCTTTTGCTTGAGTATTTTACATTAACTCATGCCATGATATAGTTCATTTCAGATGGCTAATGAACTATTTAGCTGCATCTATTAAGTTCTAACCTTCTATGAAACTTGATGTTCTTTCTCAAAGTATTTCCAAGAGACAGCTGTGGACACTGAGGTACAGAAGTAATTGGAATCCAAGTGCAGACTTGCTTCCTGATCAGATCACTGCATCTAAACCGTAGGACAGAAAGACAGAGAAAGCTCTAGATGGTCCAAGAGTTTCCTAGGTAAAACAGTGTAGGCTTTGTGTCTTTCTCTGCATGTGATTTATTATTATTATTATTATTATTATTATTATTATTAAACAGTTCATGACAGTAGAGATCTTGAGCTTCTTGAACTCAGTGTAGAATTCTCTAACTGAAAACAATTGCTTCATCCATTCTGTTTGCAATAGCAAAGGCAAACCTAAATGTGCAAGGAGATTTTAGTACTTGATACTCTTAGATAAATTATAGCTTTCTGCCTCAGAATAGCATACTCTGTGTGTGTGTGAGTCCCAATTGGACTGTACAGTTAGTTTGACCACTAAGGTAACCTGGTTTTTGGAGCTGTTGTGATAGTTCATCAGAGCACTGAGCAGTCCTGTGCAGGTAACAGGTATTGTAGCTTATATTAGAGATACTTGTTATTGATAGTGCTGTAGGTATTATAGTAAGAAGAGGACTATACTACTAAAGTTAAGAGAGGAAAAAAAAATGTTAAGTATGTTTCATGCCTGTTCATGCCCATTATGTGTTGTGTGATGAATGGAATTTGCTGTATAGTTTCTATAATGCTAGGTTTTTTTTAGYTGTTTTTATTAAAAGTGTGAGGTTTTAAGACTGACTGTATAAGGAGTAGCCATAAGAGGCATCTTTGTCAAACTTTGCTAATTTTTGATCTTTGTCAGACATAGAGATTCCACCCCCCTCAAAGAACGAAATGAAAATATTTTCTTTTAAAACTGTCAGGGTTACAAGATAGCAAGGAACTAAAATGAACCTCAAGACAAAGGTATTATTGTATTGAAGATAAACTCTCTGCAGTTGGACTTCTTGTGAGGTATTTTTCAGTCTGTCCAAGCTTATATTTCACTCACAAGACAGGAAATACAGCTCTGCTGATTAAATTTTTTTGAGCTAAAAATAACTTGCTGTTTTCAGAGACTGTCTAACTCAGTGCATATGGAATGAAATTATTTTTGATGAATTAAAAATTAAATGAAAATCTTGATGTACYTGGAATGTTAAGATGATTATTTATAGATGTCTGTAGTGATTTTGCAGATGCAAATGGTGCTTTTTTGCGGGRATGGGTGTTAAAAGATAAGCTCTGGCACCTGTGTTTGGTCTAAATTGTTTTATTTCCTGTTCTTTGTTGTTCTTGTTCCCTCCACCCTGTGAGCAGTAATGTATATCTTTGCTTTACATCAACTTGTTCTTTTGTTAATATTATATTAGAGATGAAATAAAATAATAAAATGAATTCAGAAGCTACATAGGATGAAGAACAGCATCAATATGTATTTTATTTTTTATTACATTTATTATGTATAATTATCGTTCATCTCTAAGAGATAGTGGGCAGCATATTATGTTGCTAAGTTGGAAGAAAGCAGGTATTCGATACCATATTCCCGTGCTAAGCCATTCRGTGAATTCTCGTTTGGTTGGTGCAGTGGCAGGAGGTTGTTTTCTGAAGCTCTGATGAATCCTGGCAGTTGCTTATCCTCAGGAAGAGGTGCTGTATGTAGGAATGCTGAGTCTAGCCAAGAAATAAATAATGTTAAAACTGCCTCACTCTTCCAGTTAGTCTGGTATTGCCTGACAAGGCCATAAGACATCCTTGAAAAGGCACTTTCCTACATCTACTTTTTTCCCACCTGCCTGGTTTCCACGGGTCTTGTGTTGGGAATATTAGAAATACATGTTTTTAGTCTTTTTAGTGTCCTTTCACGGACCTGTTTTCCAGGAGTTTGTTTCACCCCCTTTTGAGTCTGTGGATGTCTTCTGCCTTCGCAGCCTCCTGTGGTGGCAAGTTCCAAAAGTTTATAACCTGTGAAGCAAATGAGTACTTTCTTTTATCTATTTAAATAGATCTCCTGCTAGCATCAGTTATTTGCTTCATCTCCACTAAGTTGCCCTTCTCTATGCCTTGCTCTCTATATCCTTCTTCAGTGGGGAGACCAGATTGTGGTACTTACATTGAGGTTGTATGAAGTGGCAAAAGATGGCCTCTCTCTAGTTCTAAATATCCTTTCTGATGATGACCTGCATTTTGTTGGCTTTTTGGCTGCCACTGCACACTGAGCCTATGACTTATAGAGAACTGTGATCAATAGCTCCAGTGTCTGGGCAGGAATGGTTAAATTATTGCTGGACTGAACTACCTGAAATTTATTAACATTAAAGCCTACCTGACACCTTTTTGCCTGGTTAGTTAGCTGTATGAAGCCCTTCTGAAGTTCCTGTCCACCTGCACAGCACTTGATGACTGCACAGAGCAGTGTCATCTGAAGAGCTGGAGGTGGTACTCACATTTCCAGCTAATTGGAAGATACTGAATAACACCAGTCCCCGCACTGATTGCAAGGCCTCTGATGCTGATTCTTTTCCATCTTAAAAAAAAATCTGTTAAGTTTTATGCCTTGTTTCCTTACTCTTTATGATGGACTTGCTACGGCCAGAGATGGAAGTGAGACCCCCCAGTCTATCCTTCCTAGGATTTCCTCCACAGGAGACTTTCATCCCCCGAAACAGAGGTTCTCTGAAATGCAGAAGTTCACACCTTAGCCAGTAGTTCTGCAATTTCACATTGAAGTTTCTTCAGAACTTATGTGAATGTTGTTCTGTCCCGGTAATTCATTAGCATCTAATTTTCTTGTTTGGTCTAGTATTTCCTGAATCTGTTCCAGATCCACTGGTCCATCCACTACAAACTGTGCAATGGGAATGGAAATCTACCCATCAATTTTGGCAGTAAAAACTGGTGTAAAGAATTCCCTGAACTTCTATGCTACATCTTTATCATCCCTGTTTGCCCCTTTTGCTCCTTTGTCAGCCAACAGTTCCACTGATTGGTTAACTGGCTTCTTGGTACTGATGTACTTAAAGAACTGTTTATTTGCAGTGTGAGCATCCTCTGCAGGAACGTTTCARATTGTTTTTTCAGCCCTTTTAATTTCCTGTTTATATTTGACTTGCCATGTTTTATGAGCTTCTCTGTTTGCCCTTAGGCAAGCTATCCATTTTTTAAAAGTTAATCTCTACCCAACAGTAGCTCCTAACTCTCCATTAGACCTCCTGCTTTTGAACRGCTTTTGAAGAATTTTTTACTTGCCACATCCCTACATAGATCACTGTTGAACCTTAATATCTGCTGAGTTTTTTGGAGGATGACTGTTAGCACCAGTGCTATTCATCACATTACCTAGCAGGTTTCTTTTGTAGCTTTCTTTGGTTTAAGTTGTGCAGTATACTTAGAAGTGTGTCTTCCACTGGAGAACTGTATATGGGTCTAATATAATGACTGATACTATACGRCTGCTTTCATTTTCAAGTAGGTGAAGACTGCTGGGTGTATTTCTGGGTGTCCTAACATGTTAATATATCACAATTGTGGATAGTCATTAATTAAAATCCCTCTSTGTGGAAGCAATTAATTAAAATTTGAGGGGCACAAGCTCTGTGTGAGGCAGTTTTATGGGTGTAATATTGCTACGTAATCTCTTTTGTGTACAGTGTATGCAGTGATGATGAAAACTTCACACTTACATGTAATCCATCCCAGGGTTTGTTAGAACTGAACCCCYTTGGACTTGAACATTCAGAAAGTGGGTAGCCTTGCTCTTCCAGTTTTGCAGATGGGGATATAACCTGAAGGAGGATACCTTGAGATTATATGAAAAGTCTCTGCTCTGTAGAACACATTATAAGAGCTGAAGTTTGTTTATAATAATTTCTATACAGTTACTGGTAGACTTTTCCTGTAAAGCACGTGCCTACATTTGAAGGACCCATACAGARTTTTTCTTTTTTTCTGCAGATGCATTTAGAAGAGTTGTCCAGTGTCGAAAGAAGATACACTAAACAAATTATACTTGGTTAATACTGCTTAGCTATTTGAAACTAATACTGATGAAGAGCACCCAGATAGCCMAAAAAACTAGTATTGTGCTCTCTTTGTACTGTATCAATGAAGTTGTATATTGYTTGTATTAAGAGCATGGGAGAGAGGTTTTCTGGGCTATGTCCTGTCTCTACTGTAGCAATCACCTTGCATCTTATAAATCACCTTGCCTAAATCTGCAAAGCTAGTCTGTTCGAGCCTTTACTTAACCTTTGAGTACTGGACCAGTCTTCCTTCAAATCTAGCTATGTGTCTGTGCTTTGTTGAAGGTCTTGAATTCGAGACTGTGTGGACCAGAAGGATGTTGGAAATGTACATGCTGCTTTCTGTGAGAGCCTGCAGCAGCGAAATGTATAGATGAGTGCTGATGAGTTGCAGGAATTCCTTATCATATGAGCAGCTAAATAATGAAGTAGAGATACTTCATAAGTTACTGCAAAAAATGAAAGTGAAGTTATCCAGACAATGTTTCCATCAAAGCTGTCTGAAATAACATCTGTGGTGAAAACCTGTATCTCATTGTTTCATTGTAGTATGTGGAGGGGAAATGATGTCAAATAAAACAGTCCTCTGTCATAAAGAGGAAATGGACTTCATGACACAGTTTTTTTTTTGTTTGTTTATGTAGTTTTATCTCTTATTAGTAAGTTACYGTTAATGTTTTCTCATCAAATTAATTCCCAGTGGCTGTTAGAGTCTTTTGTGATCATTGAGGAACTACTTGCCAGTGGAATTGCTCTTGATCCCAGGCTTCAGAAAGACTTTGCCTGTTATCTAGTGTGTGTATTTGTATTTTGTTTTATCTTTTTAATTTAATTTTCTTACTTAATTTTACAATCATACGGGTAAGCTTATATGGCTAATCTGGTCAGACTTGGCCAAATATTAGTTGTTTGATATGTAGTTGTTAATAATTTCAACAGCAAATTATATTTTTTTCTAAATGTAAAATACGTCCCTTMATGTGAATTTCTACTAGATAGATTTCTACTAGAGTTTTTCAAATGCTGTGGTTAAAGAACTAGTTCTTATTTTAATCACCTTATTCTAAATTTTTTGCAGAGGAGAAGTATCAGAGCTGAAGGAGCTGGATGGGACTTTGCTAAGGTCTGAGTAAAGGTAAGAAAGATGAATCTTTGAGTCTGTGTCTGAATGCGAAGGTGCCTTATTTTAACATCAGTTTACCAGTTCACTGGATAAAGCTTCTGAATGGATACTTACATTACTTATTTCATCGTATTGTTTTTCCTTGGATGTTATGTCTAAAGAAGACCAAAAATAATTTAGATTTCTACAAATCTGGCAATAAAGCTACTACTAGCATTTATTGAAAGCTTGTACTCTGTACAATAACTGCCTTTTTTATTTATTACCCGGTCTCCTTATCTCTTGTCCCTTCTGGATGACAGAGTTATTTTTCATGCTCAAATGAGAGAACTGGAATATGCTTTCTAGGAAAACTTTGCAAGAGTTCCAGACTTACAGGAGACATATTTATGGAAATGAAAATTGAGCTTACTAGAAAAAAATTAAAAGCTTTGAACTGTTTGACAAATACTGAATCTTAACTTGTAAAAACAAATTTGAGTTTAGGTTCAGTGTCAGGACATGATGCAGTTATTTTGAACAGTTCTGGTTAGCTTCATTGCAGGACAAGGGCTGACTAATCCCTTTTGCATTATGAAGCTATGTAGTACATCAGTAAACTGTGTTGTGTTATGCCAGCTTCTGTGTTAACACTGAGAAAGATCTTGTCACTGTCCCCAAAGCGTTTTGCCTCAGATAATGAAAAGCGGTTGACTTTTAGTGAGGTGATTTATTTTTATTTATCTATTTTATTAATGGAGAGCTGTACTGAATTGGTAAAACTATATAGCTGCTATTCATTTATTTACTGTGGCTTCTATTCTTTTTCCTTAATTTTCAGGAGACTATGTCATTTCACTGCTCTTATAACATGCTCAAAACCTTATGTTGTTAAAACACATCTACCAGAGAAGCACCTGCTTTTTCCTTGACAGGACCAAGATCCCATGCAAAACTTTTTTTTTTCCTAATTTGTTATTGTTTCTTGTAATTTAAAAGAAAACTCTAAATTTAAACTGCTGCAGCTTCAGTTTCCAGCCCGGAGTTTTGGTATGTCTTTGTTTGTGACATAACTTGACTACCTGGTACTACTAACCTGCGTCTGAAAGCATTCCTGCTTTGTACGATAAGAAATCTTAATAATGATTTTAAACTGAACTTTTAACTTATATACATAATATATATTTTCCAATCCACAAATAATTATCTTGGCACTTTTCATCTTCTCCAGACTCTTTCAATGTCCTTTTAAGGAATTATGTGGATAACTCCACAGTCAAGCCAGAAGTCTTGTTACTTTTGATGGCTCATGTGTGAGAATGCTTGCATTTGCTTCACTGAGGTGGGAGACGTTTTCCATTGTGTATGTCAAATATACTGGAAAGCTTTACTGCACTTCAAAGCCCTCTGAAATGGTAAATTTAAACTCAAACACTGGAATAAAAATGCTAATGTTAGATGTTTTCTAAAGAAAAAGAAAACAAAAGAGAGGAGGAAGAGCTAAAACTAGGCCTTGGGGACTGATTTTGACTGTGCCTTATTACCACAGCCTTATCCTTTCCAGTTCATAAAGATGCTGGCAGTTATTGAACTCTGGTGTGATTAATGCATTGGAGGGATGCCTATAGATTGTGGTAATGATATTGTTTCCAGCTGTTTTCCTGGCAGGCTGATTGGCAATAGGATGTCTYCTTTGCAGTGGTAGAGGGGAGTAGCATGATTTTTTTTTTCTTTTTTCTTTTTTTATGGAGCTTGTCTGAGCAAATAAATACCAGTCATTGGGTCAGTCTCTCTGAAAAACAGTAGCCTTGTGGTAAACTGAATTCTGTAGAGTTACTGGAGTCTATAGAGTAATACAATAAAGAGATATATCCCATATCAGTACCAGAGAGTTAAAAGCCCTGTAATACCTGCTTCTCCTTCAGTCAGCATGGAGCTCTGTCATTTGACACTACCTGTATTCTGTGCTTGTGGAATATGTGGAATAATCTTGGATGTGCTTCTTGTGGAACATACAGGATTTCCTGGGGCTTAAATTGATGAATTCTGTTCAGTTGATGTTTCAGGCGGCAGCTGTAAGAGATTCTTGAGACACTGCTATTCAGGAATTGTCTTCCTGTATTTTGTGCTTCAGCTAAAGACCAATGATCAGCCTCAGTATAGGTGTAAGAGAGTTCGTAATAAATCTATAACTAACACTTTCTGAGTGTGATTTTTAGGACATGCTGTTTCACTGACACTAGCTAGTTTTAAATTTTATTCAAGTATGACTAGATAGACTGTTTCCCATGCAAACAATAATGAGTATACATTAGAAGTGTTATAAGGAATTATATGGAAAATTGTCAGTTTTTTCTTCTTCATCTGTCTTTGCATTTCTGTTTCACACTGCATCTACATAAATAAATGTTGCTACCTATGGGCACGTTTGGTCTCTTAAACTACTTTTCTCATCCACTGACTTTTTTTCATATCTTCAGTTAACAAAACGTCCAATGAAGTGATGCATTGTGCTGAGCCGGTATGCCCCCAGTGGCTAGCACAAGGAGTGCTCTTTGGAAAAGAGATGCTTTAACTCTCAAGTATTATTGTACACACTTTTATATAGCCAGAAACACCATTATCTGTTGAAATTTTAGCACTATAAGAGTGGGACATGATAAACGGCTATAGAATGAAAAGCCTTGGCCACAGTTTCAAACTTTAATAACAGTTTTCATTGCAAAGAAGCTCTGATATTGCACTGGTGGTGAGCCAGGCCATGCTATAAATCTGTAATAGAGAGAACTAGCTAGTAATGTTCTCTGAGGTTGAGATTTCTTACAGCAAATGTGGTTCTTATTTCAGTATCACTTCTCCTTCCAAGAGGACTGGCAGCTGGCTCTTCTACTGCTTGGCCTAGCAAAGCTGTCACYAAGTGTTTCTTCCTTAGTTACTAAAATGATTTTCTTCTAGCTCATGATAAGGAGTATGTCATTTAGGCATAGGTTTAACGGTGGGCTGAAATTTGCTGCAGCCTCTCTATAGGGTTCATTACTATGGTTGTTTGGGAGGAAAGTGTAGCATCTTGACCAAGAAAATCTGGAATTGAGTTTTAAATTCCAAGTCTAATTCCTAAAGTTATGGACAGAGAGGGGAACAAGGGAAGGGTATTCAGCGGTATGAGGCTAAAGGCAAATTGCCCAGTTCTGCCCTCAGATGGGTGAGCACAACTTTCAGTAATTTCAGAGGGAACTGCATGACATAATGAGAGGGTAACATGCACAGAAGTAACCAGCTCTGGTAATATCTTTGCAAGGAATAAAACCTGGTTGTCCTGGAGGGCCTGTTCAGCCCTGTTCCCAATATCTGTGTCATACAGCCTCCTTCATATTCTGATCTTAAGGTGTAGTTAGACTTCTTTCACTAGTGGGAGACAGTTTCTTGGATATATTTGGAAGCATTCTTCTGATTTTTAACCTAAAAATATTAGTTGCTATTTTGTAGCCACAACTAGTCTGTTTCTTGGTTTATTAACCCAGTCCTTTGTTACTTGGAGTTACTTTGTGGAAGTGTTTTTGTTTGATTTTGCTTGATGTCTGTTGACAGTGCTAGCAAGACCGGGACTGATCCCATCAGAGAGATGTTTTTAGGGAGAAACAAACTGAAGCAATAGGGTACAGACCTATTTCTCTCCAAGGGGACAAGTACTTGCTGTGTTCCTTTGCCACCTGTGCAAGAAGAGATTGAAGAAGTTATTGGTGGCCTAATGCYCTGGGCCCTGAGAATGCCTTGGTGYTATCAAGTGAATGGTGGGTTATTGCAAGAAAACAAATCGGAACTGTATTTCSTACTTCTGTGTTGTATGCCCAACTCTTAAGCCTCTGACAATCAGCAGTGTGTTTATACAACTTTCAATGGCAACAGAGTGATAGCTCCCAGAGATGAATTGTGAAGAATATTTAATTTGGGAATATGAGTGATAGAAGAAAACAAAGCAAAATAACCCCCAAATCTTAAATTTGTTTTCAGCAAACCAAAATAAGCTGTATAATGAACAAGGAGATTTTTACATAAAATGTATTATCACAATCTGTCATAATTTACATCTTATAAAAGCTACTGGGCGGTAAATTATGAGAGGAGTAAAGGAAATRCAATTTTGAAATAACTACAACAAAAGTAACTAAACAGCAGTGAGTACTGCTTGTGAATCATGCTGTTCCTATCTCCAATGGACACCTTGCTTGATGAAAGTGCAGAAATAATAAATAMAGAAAACAAAGTGGGAGGAATGTTGGAGTTTTAAGCTTTCTGTCTGTTTCACATCTTCTTAAAGTATACATCCTGTTAGAAAACAGGGATTTTAATGAGTTTTGTCATGAAGCTCATTTGGATAATTAATCACAATAGCCTTGCTGTTTATATTAGTTCTCCTTGTGATCTCCAACAGCTATAACATGGCTAGGGCTACTGTGTCATGCCTCCTTCTCCTTCCTCAGGCACCCCAGCAGATTGAGCAAATTTATAAATAAAATAAAGTAAAATTTGTATTAAATCTCTCATCCTTTTCTTCCAGAAACTCTGTTGCAAGCTGGTAAGGTACTCCTGCTACCTCAGTATTACTAGACAGTTTGATACAAGAGAGAAGGATCTCTTGTAATCTTCCTTTAAATTGTAGTAATGGGCAGTATTAAAAACAAACAAACAAACAAAAACAAAGAAACAAAGAAAAGAAACAAAAAAAMCCCCAAACTCCAGAAGTTAAGTGATGATATTTGGCTTATATCCAGTTGGGTGAAGGATAAGGATTGTAGCATGTATTTCATTAATTGGTACAGAGGCTACAGTATTCACTTAAGCACTAAAAGCAGTACTATGACTCCTATGTAAACATCCAGTTTGGGTGCAATGAGGAAAAACTCAGAATTTCCCTCTTTAATTTGCATAATGGAACCCTGAAACCTCACAGCTCTCCTGCTTTCCGTTCTCCCCAAAAGAATTCTGATATTTGGAGATTTTGTAAACACAGGTTTAGGGATTCCATGTGCATCTGGAACTGATAAACTGTTGGTATTACCTAGACGTAACCCTTCATACTTCCAAATTCTCCAGAGAGAACTTACATGCACATCTGATGTAGATGCAYGCAGATTCCTAGGAGCTGAAAGTGAAATGAAATGTTTGCTGTTGAACATGTGGAATTTTCATTGGGACTCATGTAATGGGTGGAAAAAAAAAAAGGCAGAGGTAAAAATTATATAGTCTGCTTGGCAATAAATACAGCCATAACACTTCTGCACTAGGAASTGAATAGATGTGAGAAAAAAATCAAAAACAAAACAAACAAATAAACAACCCCCCAAATTTTTCAGTCAGCATGGCAGCATTGGTGGGGGAGAGAACCTTTTGGAAGAGACAAGGCAGAGCAACGGGATAAAAAAAAAAAAAAGGGAGGATACGGGGAGAGAGCCCTGACAGAATTTTAGATTAGTTGAGGTTCAGTGAATGGCTTTGTTGAAAACTTAAGAGAAGAATTTAAATAGAGAAAGCCTGATAAGGTGCAGGGCATCACAGATCTGTTTCCATAGTGACATTGTTAAACAGAGGCTTAAAAACACAAATGACACTGCAGCTGATTTCTGGAAAAGATACCAGTCTTTTGCAGATATTGGCTGATTTTTGCTTAATGTAATGCTTAATTAAATGTATTTGGGAAGAGGTGTGTGTGGGAGATCAGGTGGTTAGACAGAAAATTAGCTTGAGATACTACTTCTTCCTTCTAGCTACTGTTTTTTTGCATCTTGGTACTATCTCCACCCTTTGTCTGTTGGCATTATTGAAAGCAACCAACAAAAAAATCCTGTATTTACTTTCATTTGATCAGAAGATGCAATTAAACCATTTATTAAAAAGTGGGTTTGCTGTGGGTATGGCCCGATCTATACCCTTTCTGTTTCATGTTACATACCCTCCTAGTCATCCTGTATCCACTAGGAAATGCATTGAGCATCACCCTATTTTCCTATCTGATTTTTTTTTGTGTATACCCTTAGATTATGTGAACAAATGGGTAACTGAAAATCTACTCTTGAGCTCAGTTCTTCACTTTCCAAACAGATTTCGCTGTTGTGAGTCTCCTGCTGAGCTCACCTTATTCTCTTCTTAAAGGGTGGGAAACTGTCAAAGATTTAAAATGCAGTCTTGCTACTGAACTGTCTTATCTCGATATAGTAGAGAATTGTATGAGATGGGAAAAGTTTTATCAGTATAGGTTATATATCTTTTTGAAATATGAAGGGTGATAACATGATCAGAAATGAAAGCTGTGGGAAATACAGTTCCCAGTATTGTTCATTTATCTTCATAAACTGTCTAGATGCTGTGACAAAACATGCCTCTCAATTGGGATGAGGCAGAAGTTGATGCACTGAATGGTAGAGCTTCAGTCCAGTGGGTGCCTGAGAAACTTGAGAATTAAGTCAATCTTAACTTGTGATGTTTGAGAGGGGATGCAAAGCTCCTTGGCAGGCTGAGGAGAGTTATCACTTCTGTCTCCTTGGCACAGGGAAGGATACCCTGGAATATCCCACCTAGATACATGAATCCAGATATGTGAACCCCCAGTTCACAAGAGAACAAGAAAGTGAGGATGGTCCAGTTGGTCTGAAAAAATAAGAGGCAGTGACCATGAGTTGCAGCTTGGGAGTTTCAAGTTGAATTCAGAATATTGCAGTGCTAGAACAGGTTACTCAGTGATGTTTTTTCGTCTTTGTGGGTGTATGCAAGGTTTGTTTAGACAAAGCCACAGCTGGTCTAATCTAGTGTTTGTGCTACTTCTGCTTTAAGTAGTGCGTTGGTTTAGAGAGCTATAGAGGTTCATTCCATCCAACATTGCTCTGATTCTGTTTGTTATTAGTTTCTTAGTTTTCTTTTGTTCAACCACATGCCCAGCATCTCTGGGTAAGAGCTTTTATAGCATGTCCTGAAACTGATGAACTTTCAGTCTGTTAGGGTCCTTGTACAGAGCTTATAAATCATCCTACTCATCCTACTTGAAGCCTATCGAGCTGTCCCTGTCATTCTAAGTTTGAATTTCTCTGCATCTCAGCAAATGAGAGCAAACTGGGGGAGGGGATTTGTTTTTCTGTGTTGAAAAATTTCTTCTGACAAATGATCTCTATCCATTGATCTTTCATGGAAATCATATTATCCTGCATCTCGTAGGCTCACAGGATAAGCCAGTATATTAAACATGCATGTTCTTGATACTGCAACTTAAGTATAAATAAATATCAATATAATATAAATAAAATACCTACCTAGCTCCTCAGGCTATAAAATTCCAATACTTTTTACTTAAAGCACATAACCATACCTATATTTTATAAATGGTAAACTCAATTCTTTTTTTTAGAAGGGATGTGACAGCATTTTTGTCCAATTTATAAAGCTGCTGCAACTTTTTTTTTTTTTTTTTTTTTATTAACAACATGGTTATTTCCCTTTGAAAATAAAAGGAGCATCATATTTTTAACTGGAATCAAAAGTAGAATTCAGGCTAGCTAGAGCTAACGTTAGTACTGTTGTCAGTGTCAGCCTGGTTCATGTGCAGGCAAGTAAGACTTGTCTTTATTAAAGGAAATACAGGCTGAATCAAGCACTACATTTGTAATCTGCTATGAAAGTCTGTCACTAAATGGGTAAGGCCAAAAATGATCCATYCCTATGAACATTTAGCTTAGCTTCCTGCATAATCAGAGTCACAGAATTCATAGTCTCTCCTAGAAGACCTACTGTCCCAAGCTCTGCAGCTGGGATTTGAATGTATTCTTTGCTATATACCTTAAATGCTGGGAAGATCTTGATAGTATGTGTGCAGGTATCTCCATTACCAGTGCCTGAGCCCAGTCAGTGCAATTCAGTGCAGGTGCATCTGATGTCTTTTGGATACCAGAGAAATATAGTGGGATGCTGGGCATGACAAGAACATTTTGTTATGTCTGTTCTGAAGGTTGATCACTTCTGCAAGAACAGAATACCTTTTACTGAGAAATAATCCTTAATATCTTAAAGCAAGTTACACTGAATACAAATATTGTCTTGTTTGGAGTTCTCTTGAGGTAGCAGGTCATCAGAAACTCCAGTCCGGAGGTAACTTTGACTCTCCTCATTGTGAAGTGTGGGCTGTCTTTGCCTCTTTGGATGTGCTATTGTGCTACTAGAGAGCTGGCAGAGTCTTTCCCTGTGCTGTGGAGAGATGTGTGTGTATGTATGTACATACATGTTGCATGTACATACATACATACATGTTGTATGTACATACATACATACATACATAATTTCTCCCTGGAATAGCAGTATGGTTTTACCTTCTGAAAGTCTTCGGAAATAATTTTCTCTTGCTGCACAGACAAGCAGGATTTGATACTTTTGAATTTGGATACCTTTGGTTCTTTCTGAAGCTAGTGTTATGTGCATAGAACCTGGAGAGTCTCAGTGGGTGATAAAGAGCAATACTTTTCAAGTACCTTTGGAAGTATGCAGAGATTAACCATCTCTTTCTTACAAGAGAAATGGTATTGATCAAACTCTGCCAGTTAGCACTGAAGAACTAGTAAATTAAGATCTTCCTTAGGCTTCTAAAAAGTCTGCATTGATTTTGCTTGTTCTGGATGTGCAAAATGAGAAAATGACTTAAAAAAATCATGCTGTGAGGAGAAAGTCATTAAGTACAATGAATAATTTTGCAAAGGAAGTGTCCCACTGTGAAATCTGACACCACTGTTTTTTTATTTTGGGGCAGCAGGGGGAGGAGTGTATTTATGCTCTCCCCTTTCTATTTCTAAGTGATGTGGAAAATGGGAAAATGTTGGTGCCAAAAAATAGCTAGATGAAGTTCTGATAAATGTGGGAATCACTTATTTAGAACAGAGGCAAATTGGAAGGCAGCTGTTTTTCATCTCTTCTATTAACTTGGGAGGTGGGGAAGGGTTGTTGAAGAATTGAGCCTGATTTGTCACCATATCATACTCTTGAAGAAGGGAAAAGCAAGAGTGCTGAGAATAAGAATCAAGCATAGAGCATTTCTTCAGGCTTCTGGTGATTATAGATTGTCTCCCAAGAAATGGATGGAATGTTTTTTACAGCCTTTTGTTCCTGCTTTATGTCAAATATCATAAATGCTAGAGATAATACAAAACTCATTCATATTATGCTTTAATTCACAATATGCTTTATTCCCAGAACAACTCTGTACTTAAAAGACTATGTTAAAGTTGCTATCAGTGTTGTCCTGCAATCATAGCACCAGGAGGAGGTTGTGGTGTTGAGTGTGGTGGCTGGGCTAATTCTTCATGGCTATCATAGAAGTGTCGTAGGACTTTGTGGACACCTTGCATTATGTTAATGGAGAATGTAATTCAAATTTTCGTGTAAAACAAGTGGTCTTGGCATTATTGTAGGTGGTTCATTCAAATGCTACTGGGGGGCGGTGCAAAAGACAAAGTTAGGAAATGGAAAACAGGATGAAACAGGAATACTTCTGGCATTGTCAAAACTCATGCCTATAGTCTGACTTTAACTCGGAAAGACATGATAGAACTAAGAAGGATTCAGAGATAAGCAGCAAAAAAAAAAAAAAAAGCAAAAAAAAAAAAAACCCTAAAGGTATGGAATGTTGGAATGACATCCACAGGATCAGAGCATGACTAGCACACTTCAGGCTGGAAAATCTTGGAGGGTTCTCATGTCATAAAGCTAGAAAAAAAAAGGTATGGAGGGTGTTACAGATATAGAGGGTGGAATCATTCATGACTTCTCTTAAATAAAGGACAAATTCAATAATATAGAGACAAGTTTAAAACCTTTTTTTTTGTTTGTTTTAATTTATTTTAATATAAAAAATGTATAATTGATTGTGGAACTCACTTTAATAAAACACCATGAAGGTGAAAAGTGTAAATGGCTTCAGATTAAATTTTCGTAGAGGTAGAACTTGGGGACTATGAAACATGATGGTCTGGCCACTCAAGTCCATAAACTGCTGATTGTCAGAAGCCAGGAGGAGGATGTATTTGGGAAAGATTTACTGTAAGCTCTCTCTGGCTTTATGTGTTCTTTCTCAAGGCACATGCTACTGATGGTCACTGGAGACAGCATATGCATAAGAATGAGATATTGGGGCTTTTTTATGGCTTTTGTTCCAATGTCTCTATCTGTCTGATTCCATTTGCAGATGTGACACTGTGGTGACCTTCAATTTAATGATCAAGCCATCTCTTTATACTTCTCTACTCCTCTCATCAGACATCAAGACGTACAGTAGCTATGTCTGCCGCAGCTTCATTCAGGAACTTTTCTGTTTTTCTTACTCAGTTGGATTGTATGAGTTTCATCAGAGTGAATGTTTTGTATGGTGCTGATCCCTGATTCTGCAGTGTCTCTTCAGGCAGCATATATTTAGTCACTTCAGCCTTACTTGTCATTTAAATTGCCTTGGAAACCTTTTCCAATATATCAACTTATGTTTACTAGGTAGCTTAGTTATTGCTTTCGTATTTGGGACCCGTGCTGCTTTCCAGCTCTTAGCCTTTCTGTTTTCCACTTTTGGCTTTAACTATTTTTTTCCTCCAAACAGSGAGTGCAGAGAAGTTCCCTTCTTTTGTCATGGAAAGGAAGGAAGAAGTATGGGGTTTTCTTTCATGTTTGCTGTGAATTTCTGAGGAAGTTTTACTGTGAGCTATTTGTTCTGTAAATCTCTTTTGACAAGTGACAGACAATTGGGTTTTGTGCAAAAAGCGCTTGGAATTTTGTTGCTCTGGATTTTGCTTGCTTGATCCTGTAAACGCCATGAGTGACTTCCAGGTCAGCATCAGTGTAACATCAGTGGTGGGAGTGAAGCTCCAGGAGCATGCTGGTTCCTTAACCTCTACTGTGCAGTGCTCCAAATGTGTATATTTTTGCTGCTCTCGCAGAGGCTGGGAGTGGGAACTTGGGAGTTTCCCACTACAATCAATAGGAAGCCGGCAAGTACTTGGGAAAGAGAATTACTTTCCTTTCTGGTACCTGGCTCACTGCCTACTTTTGTGATTTGTGCAATATTCCAGCTTTCACACTTCTCTAGGGGTGCTGAAGTTAGTGCTTTCTTCCCTGGGCATGCATACTGAATCACAGTCTGCATACAGTRCAAATGTATGCAACCATAGGCATGTCAACTCCAGGGAACTGAGGAGATTGTCTTCCTAAAAAGGATGGCTTGTTGAAAGATGCTGTCCTCAGGGAAAGCAAAGAACTGTGGCTTGAGCACAAGATTGATAAACAAACGAAGCATGCTGCTTTAAGAARCACTAGCTAAAGGCTGGGAGGCTAGGTAGATACCACAGTTACACTTGCTCTTTTTCTAATGTGCCCTCCTGTTTSCAGACAAAYACTCCAGCCCTCCTCGTTGTGAAGAAATGTTTTAAAAAGTGACCAGGATGTAACTGCTGCAGCTCTAGCCACCTGAGCTGGCAGAGAGCCTGAAACAATAATCTTGGAGGTGTGAATTCCTCCCTTTCATTCAATGGATGGCTAATTTAAACGGCATTGATACAGCTTTAAAGGTGATCATTAACTGTTTCATTGTGCATCAGAGCAACCAGAAAAAGGGAAGGCTGCATGATGAAAGTGAGCAGCATTGTGTTAGACAGTCTTTCAACAGTACAGAGTGGGCTGGAAAACACTTGGCTCTGAATGCGAAGCACAGGTCAGCTCAATTAAAGAAAGTCTAGCAATAGATGGGCCGCAGTAAACAATGGAAAATATGAAGTAAACAAGGAGAAAGGAAAAATAGACTTTCCRTCATAACATTTCAAYTGGAGTTAGTCATGCTTTTTCCTGCTGGCTATCTCATGCTCACTGAATTCTTTGACACTYTTTGCATGTGTGAAGTTTAAGTGCTTGCTAGCTTTAGATTTCTGACCTATGTAGTCTGCAAGCAGGCACGTAGTGTGCTTCTGCCTGATCAATACAGGCTTCTGGGATAGGGAAGACCGTACTGTATTTTGTTGCTGACAGAGGTTAAACAATTATCTCTTCATAGATAAAAGGAGGAATAGTCAGGCAGAGAGAGATTGCCATTCATTTGCAATCGGGGTTATGAGGAATTGATTTAAAAAAGATTGTGTGCTAATCTCAATTTAGAGAACATGGAGGAAATTGTATAAGCTCTTACTTTAAGGCAGCAGGAACAGCTCAATTACCAGCTTGAGAGGTTGATATACATCTAAAATGCATCATCTTTCTCTATGTCAAAAGACTCAATTGCTCTAATTGCTGATTGTTATTAATTTCAAATTGCTGTGTGGTTAGAAGACTTCAGTGTCATGGCRTAGGGAAAGGACTATAGTCTAAAAGCATGTTAGTCCAAAATTGAGTTGAGTGTCATGAAAGTAGAAAAGTACAACAGCAAAACTTTCAAAGATACTTGGGAATAAGAACTATTGAATTAATGCAGAAGTTAATTCTGCAGAGAAAAGAAAAAATAGTCCCTGGCAATGTGTAGTAAGGGGGCTTAATAGTTAAAATAATATACCAAAGTCCTCTTAAACAATGCCTTCCTCTTAGAAAAATTTCTTGTCAGCAGATTCTCAGTGGCCAAATCTGGACATTAATGACATAGATCTTTGCCAAGACTTCTGGAAAGGCAAATAACAGATTGAGTCCAGAATCCATATGGTGAGCAAAATTATCTTAATTCACTTCACTGGAGCTTTACTGGACCCACGGTTATCCCAGGAAGTTTGAATTACTGGCATTGCCCTGGAAGCCAGTCACTGAGCACTGGCCTTCACAACTGTGCTGCAGACTCTCCCATCCTGACCTAATGAGTCTGTTAACATRTGTCGTACTTTTTTGTACAGAAACTCTAAACCAGTATGAAACTGGCAATGTGGTTTTCATCTGTATATATAAAATAATGTCAGGGCCACCTTAAAATCTGCTTACTCTCGTACTGTGCCTTGAGTCATTATTTTCCCTAACTCCATCACATGCAGTTTCCAAAGGAAGGGGCCAAATGTTGTGAAATTTACTGGAAAAGTTTAAAATCTTTGACCTAGTCTATGTTCCACTTGTTCATTTTTTCTTAGATTATTTTAAATTGGTAAATCCCTTCACAAGAGCTGTTCTGTCTTTCCTATATTCTGATTGATCCCTTGTCGATCTTTTTCCAATTGACTATTCTTGGGGATTTCTGATCTTGTTGCTGTGAAGACCGAGGCTAGTTCTATTCCTTTACTTGTAACTGCTGTAGAATTTTTTTGAGAGTATGCAGTATTTCCCAAACTCTCCACACGTTTTCCAGTGTCTGAATATGGTGGCTATCCAGTTCTGTAAGCTGTTGTGGTGTCGTCTGCTGCACTAATTGGTCCTGCTGACTTTGCACTGCTAAAATTGACAATCCCGTCTCAGAGATGGCTGTAGTCCAAGACTGGGTGTGACAATTCACATATAAAACTACAATACCTGGAAAGCTGTTTGGGACAATAAGGGAACATAAATGTGCCAGATATTAATGCCAGGGTTCCTGGAAATCATGCTGTCTCCCTAGTAAAATAAGTCCAGAGATCCAGAGCCAAGATCAGTCCTATCCAACTTCTTAAGTGACTTGAAAACACTGAAATGATTCGTTTTAAGCACTAATAAGTAATTTCTATTACTAAGAAAGATGTATTCCCTGCCAGCATGGTACTGGTGCTGAAGTGGATTACATTAGCCTTTTGTTTGAAATCACTTGAGTTTACAACTGCACTTCAAAGTCCTTACAGCTTTAAAATAGAGCCAGCAGAAACTGTTTAACAAGTCAATGCTGCCCTGAGATTTGCATTGTTCTATCTTCAGTTGTGAGAGGGAAAGACTTCATTTTCCTGCACTTTCACTTCACCAGGGAAAATGCTGCAGAACAATAAGAAGCCTATTCAGTTGTGCCTTACCACTGGTTTGTTAGTTTGTACCTAGGTGCATGTCTCTTTAGACCACAAATTGTAACCTCTCCCATGTTTCAGAGTGTTCTCGCTTTAAAGCTTGACTTACTGTGAGATGTTGCTATACTCTCACATTATTTTATTTTTCCAGTACTTTGTCATTATGATGAAGAATCTCTTAAATAATACAAGCTTATGGAAGTGTGGAGCCTTTAGATTTTGCACACTTTTGTTATTTCTGTGGCACACGAACACGTTCTTTCAGTGCCTTAGGGAAAACAAGAGYTTTACTTTAAAGATGGATACAACTCTACCATTTTAAATTAATAGATTTTTAATCACTGCAAGTGTTCAACTGAAAAAAAGCAAACCAGAAATCCTTAGCTGAAACATTCTTCCAAAATGGGGGTAGCCATTTCCCATAGAATAAGGGCTGCTCCTTAACTACCACATARTGAAAAGGCTTCTGTCAAGATAAGTAGGCAGGAGAGGAAGCAGAGTGCTGTTAGTGCTGTTGTTTCACCAGATGTTTCTTTGCTGAAGCAGAGGGGAAGCTGAAGCAAATAACACAATCTCTTACTTTAGTTAAGGGCTACCTGAGACTTGGCCTGCTTTTCACAGCTTCCTTAGTCTGGGTTAGCTCCAGTTCAGGAGTAGAACTTCCTTCCTTCCAGGGGCCACTGAYCTGGAATAAAGTGAAGAGAAATATCATCTCTATGAAAATAAAAATCATAGCCATTTCCTTTTGAGGAGTGATGCAATCTAGTTTCTGAGAAAGAAGTGTAGTCACTGGGGTAGATCTAGAGTCTTCAAAAATAGAGGCTTCAAAAATAGGGAATGCAGTTAAAGTCGGTCTGAATTCTTTGCACTGAGCCTGCTGCTCTGCTGCAGGATGAACCATAGATATTTATGGGTTTCCTCCAATTTTCCCCTCAAGGGAGAGTGAGAGATGCAGACTCTTACTATTGGAAACATATCAAGGCTCTTGCCCAGGAAGTGAAGGATGGCAGTTCRTAGCTGGAGTGTGCATCACGCAGTCTGAAGCAGTTGTCTCTACATACCTGCAGACTCCTGGGTTCTGACTTCTGTGGTGTAAACTGGTTTTGCACCTTCTTGCTTTAGCAGGAAGGAACTTCACACTAGTCTGTGTTTTCTGTGAAATGCAATATCTGAAAAAAGAGAACAGCTTTTTTAAAYCTTTTGCCAAACAGATCCACCCCTTTTCACCCCATTAACGTCTTGTCTTTCTTGAGGAACCCATACCAAGAGAAATTGTTTGCCTGATTCTTCCCTCCTGTATCTCTGGTGCCTCAACTCAAAACTTCACCTTTCTGGGCAAGTAGAAATAAAATTAGAGCTGTTTAGCAGTACAAAGTGCTAAAGCCTTGTTCTGCTCATGGACATGTAATAAACCTGGACTTTGTGCTTAAATGTTGGAAGAATGTGGCAATATTGCAAAATGACCAATATGCAATATTTACAAATAGTGGTGGGGTTTTTTTTTTGTTTTTCTTTTCCCCTGGGGGAATGCCATTTGCATCCTAAACCAAGCTTTTCATTGTAAACACTGGTTTCACTGAGCTGGTACAGAAGATGCATCAGTGCCTCATGCTGCCAAGCACTATGGCTTTTCAGAAGGAAGAAAAAGGCTTAATGCTGTTTGTTCAACCCAGCCAGAGATCTACTGTTTATAATCTGAAGTATCAAAAAATGTGTTTTCAATTACCTCATGCATATTTTTAAAGAATTAAATTTCCATCAAAGGATTTTGTGAGCTGTTTGATCTCACTGTGTCTGAAGAGCTCAATCTGACTGCAGATAGCTTTGTCTGAGCACATTGCACAATTATAATAAATGTGCCCTTTTGAGGGTATGTGACTTCAAGAGAAATCAGTCAATTTATTAGTGAGAGATTAGTGAGAGGATAGTTGGGGGGCTAATTTCCAATATTAGTTGTGGAATTAATAGATATGGTCTGGGTGTACAAAGGGACTATGTTTCCTTTGTACTATATGGCAAATTTAAGCATTTATTTTCTCACTATGTGAATCTGGATATAGTATTCCGTTTTCCAGGCATCTCTAAGTGTGAGATGGAGCCTTACCTCACTGCCAGAACCTGGAAACMAAAGATGTAGAGTTTTTGTTGTTGCTTGTTTGTTTGTTGTCCTGGTTTTCACTGAAAAAAAGACAGCTTGTGGCACCATTATGCTGGGTCCTGTGCAAGCACACAGCTCCTTTGTACTGAATCGCGATATACAAGCAAAAGGTGAGAAAAAAAAAAAGAAAAATGAAATGATAAGTGAAATAGCCTCAGATGTTTGAGTTCCTATTTCATTGTTTGGTCTGCTAGATCATGCTACTTTCCCAGGGTCAGGGTCTGAATAGTTGATGATGGAATTCAGATATTTGTTGCACTTTGATGGAACCTGCATTGCTAAACTAGAAGAACACAGGAAAATATTGATAGTTCACATTTTTTCTTGCTGTATTCATACATATCGAAACATTTAGACCTTCTGGAAATGTCAGATTGAATCTTAAGAGTGGTAATTAGTCCAGTGAGTTACCATGCTCATGTGTCTATTTTAGSTTTGGAACTGGCTTGGATTTGTCTATAGGACACTTCATTGCCCTGATCAGCTTTATGTAAGAGGTAAGAATTTCCATTACTGTTAAAGGAGCTACTTTCAACAACACAGATGTTTAGAAGTAATGCTACTACAGTCAAACGTGTTATTAAGGACTGATCTGTTTTCATGTCATTCTTTATTTGTAAGGAATCCTCATACAAAAACACATTTTCTGTTTCTTAAGCATTTTGCTTTTTTTCTGCAGTGCTTATTACCAACCTAACATCCAAATTTTATAGTTTCCTAAATCTAAAGATTGGGTARCTTTCGATACTGTTATCTGTGTGTAGCAATTTGCAGTCCTCTCTCAAAAATTTAATTTTRTATGCATTTAATTAACTAATGTAAATGCATACTGCACCAAATTAAAATAAAATAAGTTAGAAACATTTGATTACATGTGTTTGTATGGTGGCATTTTAATCTCTTACTGATGCTGTAGTTAGTTACTTAGGAAATGCCTGCAATGTCACAAATAAATGCCAGCTAGAAAATAAGCAGCACAAGGTGAAGCTTTAGTAAGACGAAGAGTTATTCTATGCAGATGTTATCTGTACTGAGGAGAAGGAAAGAGAAAGCCAGACACGCTGTAGAGCAACAGCACACTTATATCTAACCAGAAAGAGGCCTATTTTTTCCAAAGTTTCCAGCTAGTGATAGTGCAGGCAGTAATGAGATGCAGAGCTGCTTTCCATCTTACTCTGCCAATTCTGCTCTAGCAAAGATGCCAAATAAGTTTCCATTTATGAGGTTTTTCGGTAGAAAACAACGTTAGCAAAATCATTACTCTTTATTTTTTTTTCTGTTAAAATTTTCTCTCCCATTTTGTGCTATTTGCTACCTGTCTGACTGTCATTAGCATGAAGCAATGGAAGATTTGTGTAAATGGTATGTATGGAAAAACCCTAAATCATACATTGGCTGTTTCTTAGTGTTCCTGGAAGGGAAAGTAGTGACATCTCTAGGGATGTTTTTTCTATCAACTGGACCTTTGGTAATGTGATTAACAGGCTAAATGCTACGCATATATCTGTATCACTGGCATCATCTGCGTTAGAGGTGAATTTTGCTCATTTATTATACATCAATAAAAGCCTAGTGTTAGTTTCCATGAGTCAGTGGAAGAACAGATTTAGTTTGGTATTTATTTTAATCCACACTGTTTTAAATTAGTATTTCTATATAACATCTGTAGGCCTTTACTTCCAGTGGAATTTCCTCCTATCAGGAACATCTTGACCATAAATACTATATTCTGGTTTTAGACGGCTGGCTTAATTCTAGAGACTTATGGACACTGTTCAAATCCTCATTGGGGTTTTCTGTTTGTTTTTAAACCCCTGATGTTGGCTGGGGGGTGATATTGTTTGTGCTAATCTGAATCTTGTTGCAAGACTGACATTGTTAACTGCTAACTGCTTGTTAACATGGTTATTTGTGAGATGATACATGTGGAAATGAGAATTGCATGTTGCTCTTTGATAAAACAGCATTTGTTGAAAGGTTTTTTGCGGGGAAGTAGTATTGAATAAACAAGGAAATAAAGTCTCTATCTGATGCTGAGGGCAAAAGGTGTGATCAAGTCCTTATTGAGATAGAGTGGAGAGAAGATGCATCAAAGAGAAAGAGAAAGGTAGAATGTTGCTCTTAGGTAACATCACAGAGGCAACTGCAGAGTTATCATATCCAGTTCTAGTAGCCACACATCAGAAGAATGACTGAAATTTGGAAAGCTTTAAGGAAAGAGATAAAAGGATGATCCATTGTCTGGAAAAAAAAAAGCCTTGAAGCCAGAGACTACAGAAGCTCAGTCTATTTAACCCTTCAAAAGGATAAAAGGTGATTCTAAATGGCTATAGTAGTGCCTACCTGGATAGGAGGTAGAATGAGGTAGAACTGGATCCAGAAGTTGGAAGCTGAAGGAGGGTTGAATTCCAAGTGAGGTGTTAAGTGGTTTAACCATCTAAAAAATAAATAAAAATCTGACTTTAGGGATGGAGTAGGGTGACTGCCTTCTCCAGAGCATCATAAATAAATGGAGAAATTCTTGCATGATCTCTTTGGGCTGTGTCCCGCCAAGCTCAGGCAAGATGATTGGAGGAATCTCTTCTGACTTCGAACTCCATAAAATTCAGTTGCCAGTTTGAATTCAGTTCGAATGTTCAGTTTATAGCCCAGTTTATAGGCTATCTGAAAACCTATTAAGAAGCTAGTTGCTATTGTCTTGTTATTGGAGCACAGAAAAAACCATCCTCGTAAAAACATCCTCATAAAATGGTGCCAAGGGAAAGCTTTGTTAGAGCCTGTATGAATCTGGTAGTTTATTTCTCTATTTTTATCTTACTGATTTAACTCTTGGGTTGATTTGCAGCTGTCTTTTTTTCCTTTAAATCATATTGTCAGATGGCATAGACCAGATGAATGCTAGAATCTCCATTAGTTTGTCATCTAAAGTTAGCACAGGCAAGCTAGGGAAAAACTGGAGCGTATAGTGGCCAAAGTTTTAGGAGTGAGACTGCAAAGGTGAGCATGTCTGCACAAGGCATGCTCAAATATGGAATTTGTGTCAATATATGCAAGGGAAATGTGTGTATATAAAGTTGAGGAGCTCAGGGAAAATGCAAGTTTAATGAAGTTTTTTTTTCTTTCTGTAATAATTTAGCTGAAAAGAGAGGTTAAGACCAGCTGGGTGTTATTACTACATATGTAAATTGAGATAAAAAAGAAAGTTCACTTTATTCTCAGTCTGTCTGAGGAGTMAGTTACTGATAAGGAAAATATGTGTGTTAAAGCATGAGGACACCATCTCTAGGAGTTATTTGTGATCTTTATTAGTACAGTGACAGCTTTCATTTAAAGATGAGCCTATATAATATTTAATTAGAATGTATTTATCTGCATTTGAGAGAAAAACCTGAAAAGCAATAATGTTTTGTTAAGCAAATTTTTCAAGAGGTTAATGGGAGAATATTTCCAGCACTGAATGAAAAATTGGCCCATACTAGTTCTCTTCATGCAATTCTTTTTTTTCCCCAAATTCATTACTTACTTATTTCATTACTTACTGCATTTACTCCAAGATACACAAATCTTTCTGTGTGAAAGCTATAAACTTTTTATCCTACTTGTTTTATTTGGAAATCGTCTTGGTCTGTTTTAAACCCATGGAAATTAAATAGTCTAATGATTGTGGCACAGTGAAGAATTTAGGCTTATTTTCTAAGTTGCAGTTACCAGGGTGCAAAGGAGAAGGATGCTGTTTGTTTTCTTGGCAAATCTAGAGGAGAGATCATCTTCACAGAAGTGGCAAATGCTTTTCTATGTATGCTCTCAGTCTCTACATTTCCTTTTCACAGACTTGTTAAAATGTTTTTTGGAAATATGCCATAGAAGGGATTATAGAACATGAAATATCTGTAATGAACCAACAGCGGTCAGGCTGTCTTATGCAGATTATTTTGTGCAAATGACTGTTCTGAAAAACAGAGTCCAGAGCTGCATGCTAATGCTTTCATCATCCATATGACTAATGATGTTTCTTTYTTTTGGGTGAAATTTAGAAAATTGTTAGGTTCTGTAGCAACATTGTTGTATTGGAGAAGTTCCATACGGTACAAATGCCATGTTTTCTTTTAAGAAGAGCTATCAAAGAGCAGTCATTAATTGGGTGCTCATTTAGGATCAGGGTTTAGTTTCAGGGTTATTTTCAAGATTCTACTCAAGGAATCTAACAAAAAAGATGGTATGTGTTCCTTCATCAAAATTTTTAGCATAGACTTTTACAAATTCCTCCAGCAATGGCAAAATTACTTTGTTGTATATGTTGCTTTGTAGAGCATCAGAGATATCTGCAGACACTTTCTACACTTTGGTTCAGAATGAATTGATTTCATAGTGGGATCCCATTGCAATAGTCGAGCAGTTCCCACCAAGGAGTGAACTTGATTTGCCTGTGCCAGCATCAGGACTGGAGAACCTGAGCACATTTCTTGTCAGAGAAAGATGAGAGAAATCTTGCAGTATTCCTATTTTCTCAGGAGAATTGTTCGRGAAGTCAGCAGGCTGATCACTGCAATAGTTTGTAGGCAGTCTTCTATTCCAAGTAAATGGCAGCACTCTTCAAAGCAGTCTTCAATCTACTTGTATCAATCAGTAAAACACACTTGTGGATTGTTAACACAACTGCAGTTTTTGTCATATACACATAGCATCATCCTTAGTAAGGTAGGTCTATAAAGGTTTTCATGTACTTTCTCATCTTCTTGTGACCTGCTGTCACCTGCCACGTGGAGATCTGCCATCTACTTCCCATGGCTAGACCTCCAACAGTGGGAAGGGAAGAGAGGTTCTCCTGGATGCAGGCTTGCTGGTAAAGTGAAACCCACAATTTGCTCAGCTTTTATCCAGTGAAGAAATCAAATATTTCTTTGGAGAGGTGAATGTAGAAGAGATTCATTTTCTAATTATAGAAAATCTCCTGGGGACTGGGAGTGATTCAGGTTTGTTTCTCTATGGGGATTAGCACATGTTTTTTGCCAGACATGGCCCAACTGCAATTAGCTTAAGTCCTGATTAAAGTAAAGTTAGATATTTTATGAGATTGAACCAACCAGTCTCACTATCTCCCTTCCCTTCCCTTCCCTTCCCTTCCCTTCCCTTCCCTTCCCTTCCCTTCCCTTCCCTTCCCTTCCCTCCTCCTCCTGGAAATGATCCCTAAAGTGCAGTAAAGAGAATATTAACTCCCTTGAAAAGGCTATGTTAGAGGAAAAATACCTCTTTTAAAAGCTGATGCAAATCATTGCAGTCCTTCCAGTCCACTGTCACGAATGTCTGCTTCTCAAGTGGATTCTAATATCCCCAAAGAATTTCAGATAAACAAGATTATATTATGTAGACTATAAAAGGAGAAAAATGAACTGTTTTGATCATTAAACATGAGAACTGTAGACTACAAATATCTTTGCAAATTATAGTCTTATCAGCTTCTAAACTACAGAAAGGTCTGAGTATTTTCTTTATCATAAATGCGAAGCTTAACGTGGTACAGCTCTCTTCTCTAAAGGAACGTCAATGATAGCATTTTCAATTACTGCATTTTCCAGTGTTCATATGTGTTTCATCTTTGGACCTCTAAATAACGACTGTATAAAATTCATGAAGGCAGAATCCCCATTCTTACAAATTTATTAATACAGTTTAGATCTTCAGCCCCTGAAAGGGCTGTGGATTAAGCTTGCAGTGAATTTCCTTTTTTGTATTGCTGGGTGATGTCATTGCAGGCATAAAGAAAGAATATGAATATAGCTGGGGCACTCAAAATTCACAAAAGCAGAAGTGTGATTTTTTTTTTCTTGGATTAGAGGATCATTCCAGAGAAGCAAGTGTACTTTTCCAGCATTTAAAGCCATCAGGGTTTTATTCAATACTATTTTCTTTCCCCCTGAAGTTTTGGTGCTAGTGAGAAGTAACTATCTGACAAGAACTGCTCGTAAACTGTGATACGCAGGTTTAATCTCTTCTCTCTGCCTGTAGTCCCTATGCTGTAGCACTTCCAATGCAGATTCCATCTCCTAATATTCTCCTCAGAGAGACGATTTTTGAGATTTTGATCCTTGAAGAGCTAGACAAATTTAATTCACTTGAGGCTTTACAATCTTAGTTGGTGTTACAGTGACAAATCTGCCTTTTCAGTGTGAAACAAAATAGCAGCTGTACTGCTTGGATACAAATTAAGATAGCTCTTGTTCTTTTCCTGAAGAAACTTCATAGGTCAGTGTTAACATCTGCTTTTCTGTCTGTACCCAGTAGAGGTATATAATGTGTCAAGAGCAATTCTTTAGCTCAGAGAATAGCTTTTTGTGGGTTTAACACAGGAGATGTGTTGGTGTAGAGGTATCAACAACGGCTTAATTAATTTTTCTTTATCCCTGTGATGCAGGGAACCAGGGGGACATTCAAGTCTGTCGCTCACCAGTTCTCTTGAGTACATTCAGACTTACTGAGAGATGAAGAGGGTGTTCTCTATTTTGTGTGTAGAAGGGAGGCACAGGATTGCCCAAGGCAATCGCCCAAAGTGCACAGTGCACCTACGAACTGCATCAAGCTCTGCTTAAGTGAACTTGCTAGCTGTGGGTAAGACCTTGCTGGAAATAATGCTTGTTGGGTGCTGAGGGTTTTTTTGGTGCTGTTTTTTGGGTGGAAAATGAACACTGTGAAACCGATCTGGGTTGTTCTGCTCTTAAAAGAGTGAACCAGACATTCACGTGTTGCTTTTTCTTACTTATTTGTTCTACTAATCTCTAAGAAATAAATTACAACAGTTAAATTAAATCTTGGCTTTAAGACTGTCCAATTTGAATGCGTTRTAGAAGTTCATGTCTTTACTTGAGCTCTTTTTACTACTCGTAAGGCAAAGGCTTTTTTATTACATGCTGTTACCTGTTGCTACTGCACTTGGCTTAGCTCAAGAGGAGCTGCTATGCCATGGCTAATTTTTTTATAAATGTAGTTAGAATGAAAATTTATACTGCAGGAAGCAGATAATTGTGGGAGATATGATAATAGGAAAATTACCTGCCTTGGGACAAATTTGCAGCTGTGCATCAATCTTACATTTTAAAATCCTTAGTTGCGTATATAGTTTTATGTTTTCTTTATTGTTGAATAAATTTGCATCTGAAATATTTTGAAAGCATTAGATTATTCAGATGCTGAGCCTCTGGTGTAATGGTAAACATGTGGACAAAATTATAGTCATCTCTGTTGCTATGAAACCTGCTTCCGTGTAGAAAATAACTTATAAAGGCAGAAAAGGTAATAGGAAGGAGCAAGAAAAGATAACTCTGAATAATATGCAAGTGCAGGTCTCCTTAAGCTCTCTGGGGTGGAGTATTTTAAGTTAAAAGTTGTTGTTCTACCACAGAAGCTGTGAGAATTTTTTTAATGCTTCAGCTAGCAAGTTTGTCTGATTAGTGTGTTTACTTGTAACCATTGCAAAAAGAGTTTCACCCTGTGGATGAACTGAGGAACTGGAGCAGATGTCTCACTTTAACATACTCACATGCTTAGACTTTATCATATTTTTGTTCCTGAGCTTTGAACTTGCCAGTAGTGCCCCCCATGTGTATTAGTGGTGCTTTTCATGACCTTTCAGTTCATTGTCAGTCAGCACTTTGATTAAAATGCTTTCCTCGCTTTGTGTTTTTAAACTCAAAAGCAAAATTATTGTAAAGGATTCAGTCCTATCAGATGCTGGTAATCCTGCATGTTAGTACTTCACAGTGTCTTTGGACTGAAAACTGTATCCAAATCTTGTATCCTTTCTGTGTCTTCTTTTTCCTTCTGTGTAGGCTGGTCTTAGAAAACCATGTGTACATAATTAATGTCCTTCCTCTAAGGGATCTGTTTGAGGTCTCAGAGTATCCTCAAGGCTGTGCAACAAGCTTCAAAGTGCTTGGGGAAAATAACTGACCTGAGTTAGGCATGGCACTAAGAAAGATGGGGCTGGTATTTTCAAACCAAAGAGCACATTGATACACTGATATGGTTTGTATTTATCCCCCATTTATTGAACTTTAACAATGCAAATCTTCCACTGGCGGGTTTTTTGTTGTTGTTGTTGTTGTTGTTGTTGTTGTTGTTTTCCCCAATTAAAAACATAGCTTATTCTTCAAAACCAACCTGCCTATCTCCAAAGAATAGGAAAGAAACTACTTTGCAACAATACAGGTAGCCTGAAAATACTAGAAACCTGTAATAAGTGGCTTAACTACTTCTGTGTTTACTTTCTTCCTATAGTTGGATGCAGTTGTGGGCATGTGGTTGTTCAGTTACTTTACGCACACTAGCAGTCTTGATCTTGTTGGATATAAATGTTATTTAAGTGACATGTAAGTTCTTGCCTCACAGCTTTTGGGCGCAAGTAATCTGAATCCTGCATGCAGAAGGCAGAGCAGCTTTGCACGAGAGGGCAACACAGGCAATGCTTATATATATGTGTAAATATATATATATAAAGAAAGAAGAAGCAGTTCAAATATACTTAGTGGGGGGAAAGCTAGCAGAAAGAAAGCCCACAAAAATCCTCTCCTAGTCTCTGGTACCACAGAATCCTTCTCAAAGTAAATTTAAAGTATTTTAAAAATGCAGTAGGACAACAGGAAACTTATCACTAATGGTTTTTTTTTTTTTTTTTTTTTTTAACCTGGAGTAGCAGATGAAGAGAGCCTAAAAATAGGAACACAGAATCCTCTGGGCTCTGAAGCAATTGCCATTTTTCATGACAAAATCCCCATGCACTAGAGTGAATCCCCACCAGGACTTCATTTTTTTTTTTTAATCAATTACTTTTCCAGCCATCTCTAGTTACAGCAAGAATACTTTCCACTTCTCTGGATGAATGTCTTGYATCTGAGAGTCTCAAAGAGCTTAATTGATTAGGTTTGCCAAAAGGCATGATCAGAAGTCTGTTAAATCGGGGGAGTCTTATTCAGTTCAACAGAGCTCGGATGTGGGGRTATTGGTGCCAATTTAGTTGGGTGCAGGTGGAATCCTGCGGTGGCTAAATATGAAATTATTGATTATGTGACCAATTTTGATTCTTATTTTTACAAATTCTTAACTATCAACAAAATTAASTCTGTCCCTTCATAGAATTAAAGCCAGATACGTAATTTAAAAATCCAGGATACTAACCCTTAGCTGATCTGCCTTTAAACAAGAATGTAGAGAACTGTTCAACCCTAATATTGTGAGCACTTACATTCATGATTCATTTGTTACAGAAGGGCAACTGTATTGAACTTGGCTAAACCTGTGTGTACAAGTGTTGGTACTGCTGCCTCCTGCACATGAAAGAAGAAGCTCCAGTGTRAACCATAGCAAGCTGAGTAGGAGTGGTCAGGACTATCAGGCAAGTGGCCTGTAGATGAGCTTTGTCTTTCAGAGAGATTCCTTCCAGTTACTGAGTGATTTGTTTTCTCCTCAATTGAAAGCATATTTGTTTGCCTTCTGACTTTCAGCAAATCAGCATCATCTAGCTCTGGTCTGTGGGAAAGTTGGGCAGCTCTTTGGATGAGGTGATTACAGCTTGAGAGCCTTGACTTAACCTGTACTTGTCTGGCTTTTAGCAGTACAGTATAGCTGGGTATGACACCATCAGGCCTTAGTTGACTACAGTGAGCAGGAACGTTGAAATGCACCTCCTGCAAGACAGGCTGCTATGGAAAATTCACACATCTTCAATAAAATTCCTGTATTCCCTAACATTCGTGCTGAGCAGTGACCATCACAAGGTCTTCCCTCAGTGAGTCCATACCTGAGGTGTGTGCATACCTTGCACGTGCACAGGGGTCGGACTAAACGATCCTTAAAGATCGTTTCAGAAGCACCCTAAGAAGAGCTCTTGGAACCATCTCTAGCAGTGCTTTCTGTAAAAATGTTCCTGAGCTTATGGAGGARAAGTGCCCCTGGCCTTCTTCCATACAGACAGTGAAGATGTGAGGCTGTGCAGGAAAATCCAGTGTGACTGCAGTTCCTGCCTCTTCCTGATGTGTGAGGAGATAGCTCTGCTGCTCTGCTCACATCTGTTAAGTGTCCTGCACTATCCTGAGGGAATGAGTATTGCTGAGTGTTGATATTTCCATTATTGGATGAATGTGACTAAGCTATTTTTCCCTTCTTGCTTCTAAATCCCCTTTGATCATTGGATCCACATGGTTGAATGCAAGTGGAATTAATATTACTTTAAGCCTCCAGGCTCGTTCAATTTAGCATSTCTCTTCCATCATATGTATTCAATATAAGAGCCTCCTGTTGAACCGAAAACACATACAGTGCATTTGTCTGCTTAATTCAGTTTACAAGGCTCTAAGATTCTCTGCTGCTGTTCCTCAGCTAACATATGTTAAAAAGCTAGCAGAAGGCTGRATTCATTTTTTTTTCTGTGGCTTTGTGTGGCACAGGAGCAAAGCAGTCACTTGCTGAACTGGACCAGTAGTTTTTCAACTGAAAAAAATGATTATTGTGACTACAGCAGCAAAAATCTCTGCAGCTTCACCCATACATGCTCAGCATGGATCTRGTTTATCCCCTTTCTGCTTCATGTGGGTTTGCATTATGTTTGTGTTTCCAATTCAAAAGCCAAAACTGGAAGCAAAACTTGCCGTGATTAGGGATGGAAGTGGTAACTGAAATACTTAAATGTTTGCCAACCTCAGCAAATTGGCTTGAGTACTATGCTCACAAAAATAAATACATAAATAAACTGGGCAGTTTTCTTCTTCACTCAGGCTTTGTTGTATTTTTAGTAGCGAAGCCTGGGACCTATACAAAGCATTTTACTTAATTTTCTTCAAGATCTTGCCTCATCCTTGCTCATGTGCAGCAACTGTAAATCCAGTTTAGTGTCTGTCTTTTCCAGTGCAGAAGCAGCTATGTCTTTGTAGTAAATAGTTAATAATTGCTTCAGATATCTGTCCAGATGAGATAATAGTGCTGGGAAAAGCTGTCCTACTTTGATAATCTAGCAAATCAATTCTTACTTGGAATTTCTCTTTTACCTGGTGTTTGTTCTTGCTCTAACTTTTTAACTTTTCTGTCAAAATTGAAGCTAGGCCAATAGTGAATCTTTCTGGCGTTTATCCTCAACATAAAACATTCTTTTATCATTTTTTGACTTCTCAAAAAGATAATCATATATTTTATTTTTGTGCGTGACTGTGTTAAATATTCATTTCTGCTGCTGAACACACAGTGTAATGTCATCTCCTAGGATCTTAGAAAAGATTATTTGGGGGRATTTCTTGGGCTGGGTCCTATACTGTAGGACCAAAATATAAACAGAATTCTGTCTAATCACTTGTATTGAAAAGTGTTGTTAAAAAAAAAACAAACCCCGAAACTTTATTTGGCCACATACTTCAAAGCATTTGACTGTGTTGGGTTCTTTGCTTTAATGACAAAGCATACAGCATCAATATGCATCTCATGACAGCTTGCATCATTTCTGTAATCCCTTTTATACCTATTCTGATTTTCTGAATATTTAAAGAGCAGCTTGCTAGTGTTTTCTATATAGAAATTGTGTTGCTGTCATCCATGGTCATACAAAATTAAATGACAGCGGAAGTAATAAGATGGTTAAAAACTGAAAAGACTGAAGTTCAAATGTTTCCTAACAGCATAGTTTTGATCCAGATTTGTTCTGAAAGCAAACAAAAAAGACTCTCATAGCAATATTTGAGATGAATAGCATTCTTGTACCAAGTTGGAGCTGCTTGTAGAGAATGGAGGCAGGAAAAGATCACAGACTGAAAGGGAATCAGAGTAGAAACAGAATCTGAAAGTTTGGACTCACTGTCCTGTCTTCTAATTACTAGATTTTGTGWGGAATTTGCCTGGATTACTCTGTTAAGGGGTTATCTGTTAACACAGTGAAAAAGATGCATTGAAATATTTCTTCTATTTGAAAGCAGGACCATGGTATTTAGTCTGAAGAAGAAAATCTTGCTAACTACTCTATCTCTGGTTTCAGATAACTTAGTCTTTCTGAACACAGGGTTGTTGCCTCAGAGGCAGAAATCATCCATTGTCCTGTACCTCACCAGGCAGATTCCTGGAGACTTTTTTTTTTTTTTATCCTGACAGATAAGAAAGAGAATAAATAATGCCAGGTCAGTGCGATTGTGGATTTTGCAGAAATGCAGAACTGTAGTTCATGATTAATGGGTTTGCACTTAGCTGCCAAAACTGGTACAGGAAGATGTGCTACTAAATCCTCAGCAAATGTAAACTGGTACAGGTTTTTAACTCTGTGCAAACAGATATATTTATACTAGCTGAAAACTATCTGCTTCCATTAAGAGCTTTCAATCCTTTGCAAAAGCAAAATGATAATGAGAATTATAAAAGCATTATTTGCCTGTAGCTATCTGCCCTCTGTGCTTTACCTTTTATTTTAAGTAGTTTGGAGCATTGTGAGCTGTGCATTAGCTAGTTTGGTCATCAGTAATAGTGTTCAAAGCGTGCACTGCTGCATTGCCATGGAGGCAAAGAGTAGCAAAGTGTGGCAAGCTGTTGCTAGAAGAGAACCTGTAAGGCAGGAAGAATTGGTAGATATTCTCAGCAATGATGTAAGCAATCAAAAAGGTATTAAGAAAAATAACCCCCAAGCATATCCTTTTAAAAAGAAAGGTATGTGCATACGTGTACTTCTTTCTCCTCCACTCTCCCACCGTGCCAAAACATAGTCAGATGTTGGCCAGAGATGAGCCTTTCAGCAGAGTCAATAGGTTTAACAGTGCCATGAGGAAGTGTAGTGGCAGAGAAGAATAGTAAAGCAAGGAACTCTGAATTCTCAAATTATTTCTTATTTTGTTCTTGAGGATATGAGGAAAGACTGCATTTCACAGAGAGCTAAAGTACTGCAATAGAACGGGAACGTRCTGATTCTGCGGACTCACTGTATGTTCTCCCTCAAGTCACTCAGAGCTCAAGTTTAAGCCAACAGAGCAAAGCTATGTGCAAGATATCTAGYGGGTGCCACAAATCAGGATTAGACCTACCACAGACACTGATTCTCTGGTGGTGAGACTTGGTATGGTGTGGTGCTGTGAGAACCTGGCTGGGCAGCAGGACAGCTTTTTGGGATTTTTTTAAGTTAAGAAAGGTGGAGAACTGTTGTCAGTGAAGGATTCCTTGGCCACTAGAAGAAGCTAAGTGATTAAGATCATAAGAAAGGTATTCAAGGTATAGGGAACTTTGTCAGTGTTGGAACTGGTGACTTGATATATCCCCGAGGTGTTTGTCTGAGCCCAGGTGGTGGAGACGTGATTTGGACAGGGTCATAAAAACTCTTAAAATGTGCAAAGTAGGAACTCCATTACAGACCTCTAATTTACTATGCAAAAAGGTCTTGGGTACATTTACTGCCATTTTATCATCCTCTGGACAGAGCAGATCCTGGAGGTCATCACTGAGAGATTGGGATTTGATGCTATTAGTCAAAAATCATGTTGTATTGATTTAGAACTGTAGAGTGGTACGTGTGTCTAGTCTATGTGAATATATGATTTTATGTTTATTAACTACCTTATCTTTATCCTTCTAGTCTCTTCAGAAACTGTTTGCTGTGTAAAAAAAAAACCCTTATTCTGTCTCCTTTACGTGTAATTCAGTCTGTTTCATTTTCCTGAAAATATTTGAATACTCAGGTGCTTGTTTTTTCTTCATAAGTGTTTGTGCATACAAAATTCTTTCAACAATCTATTGTTTTGATTGTGATTTTGGAGGCATCTTTTAAAACTCAAGCCTAAGCATTCCAAGATCAGCAGACTTGGATATGAATCACATGYGGTGGAAATATTCCAGGAATTTCCCCAGCAAGAGTAGTGGACTTAGCGTGTGTTTAAATCTCTACACTTTTCAATGCAGTGAATCTTACTCCTTATTTAATGGTTCTGAATATTGTTTATGCTTATAAATATGTTTTATTGGAGTCAGAGCCACTGTTTGTCTTTTAACAACCTCCATGAGAAAATGAAATCGTCCTGTGCAATTGGGCAAACCACCCTTTCCTAGGATTGTGTGTGTGCTGATCTGTAAGTCTGCAGGGAAATGCAGTTGCACTCCTCCATCCCTCCCTCCTCAGTGATGGTTTCTGGAGTTATTGAACAGACAGGTTTTAGTTTAAATTAGGTTAAGGCTTGAGTATTCTGGTCAATTAAGAAGTGTAAGTATCTCAGTGGGAAGCAGGATAAAACTAATTTTGAGGCATGTTTTTCTTTATTATTAAAGAAGAAATCCAATGTAGGAATTGTAGGAAAAGGAACTTGGGAGAATGGAGGAATATTAAACCAGAAACAATTCTTGTGTGGAGAGGATATAATGAGAGGTGAAGTGTCAGTGCTATTTGAAGAATTAACTCTTTTCATATAGAGTTTTCAACAGTCTCCTTAAATGTTTTATCATCTTAGAAAAGAGAAGAATACATTTGAGTTTCTAATATCAACAATATACACTTTTATTCATATCTATGTAAACAGTTGGATAACTGTCATCTTTCTGACCTGCTCACTTCCAGTACTGGCGTGCAGAATGGTTGTTGAAATCACGTACAAAGGACAATTGCCCTAGCCTGGCAATTAGATGGATTGTGTGAGTCACTTTTGAGGGGAAAATTGTAAAACACTTTCAAACAAGGTTAAAAGAACAAACAAACAAACAGAAAACCCCAAAGACTGTTCTGTGGCGTGATTTGACATGTAAAAAACTGTCTGAAGAGGTTTGTATAAACCCAAGTCCTTTCTGGGTTATTTGTCTATTAGTGTGTTGAAGGGAAGGGGGACCAAAGTAAAATGAGCTTAGCTGATCTTTAAATTTAGCTAATTTTTAAACTTAGCTAACTGAAGACAGACAAAACTCCTCAGCTGAGCTCTCATAGCACCTGGCTGTGCTAGCAACGTACTGAAAAAACAGTTGCCCTTTGGTAGTCTTTATCCTGTGTCCTTTGTCCTCTTTTTTGGCTCTGTGACCAACACTCSGCATCTTCAGAATTAGCTGTCTTTTATTTATTCCTGGTGGCTGCTTTTCCCTTCTTACCCTCAATTACGCTTACCCTCATTTTATCCTCAATTTCATTCCTTCCTGATCTTACCTACTCGCTCATGGCCAGAGTTCATCTCTGCCTGGCAGTAACTCAATGGTATTTACCTCCCAACTTCCACTGCTGGTGAGGGGGTGAGGCCAGTTGCTTCTAATGTGAAAAAAAAAACAAATTTATGGATGAACAGGATTGGTCTAGCACTTCCACAGAGCATCTTCACTGGAGTATCTCYGTGCCAAGCGTGTCTCCATTTTGACCTTTTAGGAGGGAATGGGAAGGGTTGTTCTTTGCAGACATGATGGAAAAATGTGAGATGAGGTGTGGGCAGGGAGGAGGGATGGGTTTGGAGAAGGGGTTATTCCTGCCACTTTTTTTCCCCTATTGATAGGGTAAATGTTGGCATGGTCATTAAACTTATACACAGTATAGAGGTTTTATACACAGTATAGAGGATTGAATTGGGCACAAATATGATGAGAAGAACTGTCTTGATGAGCTTCCAGCCAACAGGCCCTTCTCGAACTTTTCTCCCAGTTGGAAGCAAAACAGTCAGGACAGACTTGGACCTGGATCTGAATGCATCCACTTTCTTGTACCAGCCTTGCAGAAATGTGAAGGGGCTCCAGATCAKAGTTTCCATTTTTGAATCTTCTTTTATGCAAACTCTTATGTCGGTAGCTTTAAGACTTTGCACTGTGTGCTTTTGTGGAACACAGCAGAATCAGTCTTGAAATTTGTGTAAATTGCTGCAGCTCTAGTTTACAAACCCAGCCAGAAGTATATAAACAAGCTTATTCACACAGCAAAATGTTTCCATATAGTAGGGAAGCATATATATATCTGAAATAAGAAACATCTCACAAGACATTGATTTGTTAGCCTGCATGTCCTGTTCTTTCTGCAGTCTCAAATGAAAGCTGCATTCACTTGTTATCAGAAATGGACATTTGGCTGAGGTTTGTAAACTGGCACTTAAGTAAGATTAACCAAATTCTTTCTGTCTSTCTCCCTCTAGCAAAGCCCTGCACTGTTAATGATTTATATATTGATATTGTTTTGGTTTTCATAGGCTGACTTTTCACCATGTAACAGTTGTTTCTTTTCAGATTTATAGTGTTCTCTACAGAATAATAGTTGTCTTGCTGGGCGGGAGCCAGCATGTGAAAGTCTATATTATTATATTCCAAATTTAACATCAGTTGTCAGATGAATCACAGTCATGGGATTGGAAGGGACTTCAGAAGGCCATCCAGGCTTTCCCATGTCCAAGACTAAATCAAGAGTGCATGTCAAGCCTGACAGACATTTGTATGGCGTCCAACCCTKAAGACTCCCAGGGCAATCTCTTCCAGGGCTTCTTCAATCCATATTTTTTAAACTTTCCCTCTCCCCTAATGTCTAAATTATACTTCCCCTGGTGCAATTAAAATCTCATAATTTCTCTTATTTCCCATGTGCATGAAAAGTAAACAATTTTCTACATTTCCTTTGTAGAAAATTGAAGTGCTGGAATATAATTACCAACTTCTCTTTTAAGTGAGACCAGTTTGGGGCATTTCTCCCCTTTCTTCTCCCAGATCTCCCAATAATTTTAGTATTTTGGGGTTTTTGTTTGTTTGTTTCCAGAGTCTGCAGCTGATTCATGTTTGATGTTCAGCATCGGGGAGAAGCAGAATAGTTTTAGTGACACGAGCTTGTCTTGTTCAACTACAAAGTTGCTAAACCTTACTAGTAGAGGTAGGATGGAAAAGTCCCCAGCTCAGAGTTTCACTTTTCATCATCTGTAAACTGCCTTCAGATCTTGATAACTTCAAGTCTAGGGRCTTTCTTTGGGATGGCTTTCTTGAATCTTTTGTTTGCTGTTCTTTTATGAACAGAGGCAGGAAAAATGCCACAAGAAGCTGTCCTGTGCTTGCTGTATAAAGTGGGAACTGAGGATATTGCGGGCCAAGGAGAAGCTTTTTCTCTGTAGTGGACATGAAAGCTCTGAGAGGAATTTCCCTGTAGAAAGATTTATTCTGCAATCTAAATTGTAGACGTTCTTATCAATCCTGCTTACACACTTCACAAATAGATACTGCATGCTATTTAGGTGCTTTTGTTAAATAAAATGAAATAAAATCAATTGTCTTTCCTGCTTTTTATATATATATTTATATACACACACACACAYATATATATATCAGTATTGTCACTGTTTACTATATTGCACATTTAGGTTATAATTTTCAGTAAGGTGGTGTTTCTGTGTGGTTTCCAGTGCCAAATACATTGTCAAAGATTGATGTATAACAAATGGTTGTTGAGTATGCTGGCTTGCATACACGTACAAAACTGCCGTGTCCAGAAAAAACAACCTTGTGGGAGAACTTGCGGGCCTGCTTTTGTGCTGACAGGTATTGGGACTGAACAGAATGGAAGACAGTGCAGAGTTTGGCCTGTGCATTGTATCTCAGCATGAAGAACCGGTGGCTCTTTCACACTGAGAGACTTAATTCCTTTAGTATTAAGTATTCACAACATAATTTGAAACTTTATGGTGTTTATTCATGGTCCAGTCTATCTCTGGCTGAAGTCGCAGGCTTCTTTCCAGTGCTACCCTGGGGTTCACACACCTCAGCCGGTAGAGTGCATGTGTTTGTTTTCCCAAATGGCATAGAATTTGGCAGGCTTGAGATTTTTTTCTTTTTTGACTTGCTGACTGTATTTGAAACTAAAACACAAAGCAAAATTGAAAGAGGCTGAAAAAATTCTGTGTTTTATGAACTACAAATCTTCCATGATGCAACTTTATGGCCCTGCTAGCTTGGAAATGAGCAACAGCCATTGGTCACCTGCAGTATCAACATCAAGGAAAGGTGATGTAGTGGATAGTCTTTGACATGTGGAACCTAAAAAAAAATGGACAATTTGATTGTGTATTGCTGATTTAGCATAATATTCTGCCACCACTAAGATGCTGCAGAAGTATCACTCTTTGGAAAGTCTTGTGTATTTCAATCAAATGGTAAAGCCAGAATAATCAATATAAAGGCAGCATAGTTTCTTTTTTGTCTATTTTGAAATATTGCTGAGAACACCTCAAACCAAAGTGTTTCCCTTCTGAGTTCTGACCTGCTGTCACTGCACAGTACTAGGCAGCATCAACATCCTCTCAACGCTTGTATCATTTGCAACTTGCCAGACAGGCCTTAGAAAAATTGTCCCAAGCTGCCTTGCTGCAAGAGGAGACTCAGTCGACACGCTAGAATCCTTGCTGGTGCGTGCACTCAAATTCAATATATATGTAAATATATATATAATATATATATATTATATTATATTATATACATATTATATATTATATATATTTTATACATACTATATATATTATATATAATATATATAATATATATACAATAATATATATATAAATATATATATATAAAAATATCTCTTACCAAATTGATAGCAAATGAAATTTTTCTTTCAAATTCACTTCTGTGTTTAGTTCTTTTAACTTTGACATCTTGATTATATATATATATATATATATATTCCTTTGTAGATTACTTTCATAAACATAGGATGTGTTTTTAACTTGGGAAGTGATGGGTTTCAGGCTTATGGAGGAGAGAGCTTTTGCTGCAATTTGAGGGTGAGCTGATTATTTGAAATGAACAGCTGATTCTCAAACTGGCTGCTTAAAAATATCTCTGGCAAACTGCAGTCTGTGCTTTGGTTTTCCTCTACATCCCAAAAACTTTGGGACCAATGCTTGCCTTGGCTCATTCTTCTACTCTGCTCATTCAGGTTTGGAGTCGGAGGTCTGTGAATTCATCATCTGCCCCACTCCCAAGTCAGATTGCTTTATTTTGCCAGTCTATCCAGGCAGGTTCATCCTGATGGGTTTATGGCCTGGAGAGAGTTACCTCTTCATGTGACAGACTGGCTTCAGTCCCAAACACAGAACAGCAGAATGTTTTTGTCTTGTTTCTGTAGTCAAGTACCTGCCCTAATGATCAAAGTAGAATATATTACCGGTTACTTCCCCTGAGTTGTTTAGTTGAGATTACTCCAAAAGATTTTCAGAACTGAAAATTGAAGACAGTGATTTAAACTAGTGTGTATGATCGTGATCATCTTAGTGACATGGAGTGGTTTGTCATGTTCCTACGCTGAAGGCCCTGGTGTGGAATTGAGACTTTTTGATTCAGCAGGTATTAACGCAGGAATTGCTTATCTGATATTCTTGGATTGGTAGTTACAGATTAAGCATAGATGCTAGCAGTGTTTATGCTTTATAAGAGACAAGAACATTGCTGCAAGGATAGAAACAGTATTTTCTTTCCTGAATGACTAGTATTGCTTCGTTACTGTGTTGTGCCACAGAAGACTCAGGATGTGTACTGTYGGACGAATGTAGGAAATCACTTTGGAATCAGCAAGAACAAGCACAGTTTGCATCCTGTTTACCAACTGTATTTCCCTCTGGCTTCAATTTGCTGCTCTCAAGTAATTCTTAGGTATGGGTGCTGTACTGAACCTGCCTAATGCATGTCATACTTAGTTGTTCATAATTTCTTCTAAGTTAACACCTGCAAAGAAGCTGTGTTTCTTGTGGTCTCTCTTGATTTACTGTTCCTTAATCTGATGTTTCGAATTAAGCATTAAAGGTTTTGAACCTTAAAAATTCTTTCAAGACACATATTCAGCTGCTTTTCAATTGGGCTTCTTTTTTTCTTAAAGGTTAATACTCAGGTTATGAAATAATTGAATAATGTAGTATGTCTGTTTGTAAAAAACATAAATATGTAATCAAAGATCCATTTCTCGCTGCTCATATATATATTCTGTATCCTTTCTTGTTCCCAAAATACCTTCTGCAGTTACTTTAATCTATCAGTAAACCATTAAGGAAGGGCTACATAAGGCATATGCCAGGGCATATGTTAGACGTCTGTGCGGCAGTCTTCCTACCTCTGCCTCTGATCTGGTAAAACTAATTCAATTTTCAGTGTCACACAACCCAAAAGATATCGTCTTGGCTATTCTAGGAGATTGCCAAAGAAAAGGTGACTTTACAGTTGAGTGTTAGTTACAAAATTTGGTCTCAGGCGCACCTGGTTGGCCATTTTTACTAGTGGACATATCTGTGGTAGCCACGTTGTGGTTATGTATTCCACCAGCTCTGGTGCATGGAGCTTTGCAGCAGCCCTGGAGGAGATCAGAAAAGTTGTCCTTGTTCTTGCAAGTATAACGAAGGCTCCAGAAGACTAAAGGTAATTTGCCTCAGGAGAGCAAACCCATGAAGAGGGCATTTGAAAGAAGGAAGAAAGGAAAATAGGCTACCTTCTTAATCTCAGAAAGCTCTTACTGCGCTGCAGAGCCCAAACTCTCTATTACTGTCTCACCCTGGAGCTGACTGAGTTCAGTCTTTAAGGCAGCCTGGAGAATATTATTCTATCTGAATGCCGTATAGGGCCCATAGCAGTATTTTATTGAAATAAACACTTGGAAGGTAGAGTCTACTCTTTCCTTTTTCCTATGTACAAGCAAGATTCCTTCTGATGACCTGCTGAAGACGTGCTGAGTGTGAAATTCAGGTCAGTGAAACGATTGGGTTTAAGAAGCTTGCTCAGTTTTGGAAAGAACTGTGACATGGTGATCCAAAATGATGTTGTAATTTACTTTGAGTTCTATTGTTGTCATTTTGTGTGGCCTAAGCTGTTGCATACATTGAAATTTAGGCTGTAATTACCACTTGTGTGAGACAGTTATACAAATGCAGTCTGTAAGAACATATCCAGAGGTTTTACACATATACAGTTTCCAAATCTTAAGCTTGCAAAATTTTGGCATATTGTCTTGGGCACAAAGATTTGAGATCTGATCCTGCTTGTACTGCCATGTCTGAGTGGCTACTGAATTTTCCCGGGATGTTTAGGGGACTGGGTTGACAGTGCCTTCAAAATTTTGTAGTGTAAGGGCTTTACTGGAGGTTAGGTGTATAAAGAACCAGTAGGAAGGTTATGATCATTAATGGATGAAAAAAAGAAAGAAGAAACCCCGGTCAGATTGATTTGGGACTAATACAAACCTCACTGGCTCCCAGAGTGTTGGGATACAAACTCACACTCTTATGGACCACAAAGCCCAGCAGGACACACAAGAACCAGAGCCAGACATTCAAAAGACGTGTACCTTACAAAAACATGATTTGTGCTTTGTAATTCCTTAGGAAAATAAAAAGTCCATTTCTCTTATACAAAGAATACTGCCTACTTAAATAAGACCTCCTTTCAGAAGCACCATCTTGTTGCTCTTCCCTTCTCAGAGAYAAATAACTGCTGTGCTAAATCTGGATGAGAGACTGTATAGGAAATTGAGGCTATGGTGATGGTGCTAATAAGTAGAGAGAAAAGCCTCCTACATCCTGTTCCCACCTCCTGCCTTCTGCTAAAACCACAGAGGACTAGAGACGCTCTATAGTTTATTCACTCCCTTATAGGCCACTTCTGAGGTACTGGTAGCTGACAGGAGGCAGGATGATGCTTCCTCGTGGGCTCTTGTATGGTAAGATTGACAAGACAATCACAAGTCCTATGGCTGCAAAAATTAATTTCTGTGATTCTGTGCAGAGCATGTTCAGTTCAGATGTATGGTAACCACATGTTGTGGTAAAGATAGAGGCTATGGCAGAGCAAATAAGATGTGTGAAAGAGGAATCTGTCRTGCAGGTTTAGAAATGAAAGAAACACCTTAAGATTTTGAAACCCAATGCATGACCCTAGGAAAACTGTTGAATTCAGTGAGGCTGTGTAAGGAAATGAGTTTTACCTACAGTGTTTTAAAATGCATGCTTTTTGAAAACACCACCCTGTGATTTAAAAAAGGAAGGCTATAATGAGATCCAGCTTCCTGTGAGTTTATGGTAATTTTGTGCCTTTTACTAGTTATACTGTTTATATGGTCCTRTTACTGTAGCCTGACTTCCAGCTTCTAATATAGTTATCCTCACAGGATTCCTCTTTGTGGTGAGGAAGTACAATAATCCCCACTTTACAAATGGGGAACCATAGCAAAAGAGAGGCTTAGTGCCTGGCCTGAGGTCATGCAGGCAGCCCATTATGGAGCAGGGAATTCAACTCGGACTCCCAAACTGCAGACAAATGCTCCAGCCCCTGGGCTTTCCTTTTGCTCCTATTTTTAAAGAGCTCAGAAGATTCTATCCACATTTTAGAGATGATTCAAAGGTTAGCAGGGGCAGTCTGGTTAAAATAACAGAATAGCCAGACCAAGTGAAAATCTGCTGCTTAGGTGTAGAGTTGCAATCTCAGTGAGAAGAATAAAGCTTTTTCAACTGGCAGCCCCGATTTCCTCTCACTTGCACTCGCGCTCTCTCGCATGCAGACGCCCTCTCTGCCTCTCCTTTTTCTTCTGCCTCGGAGGAAGGACTTGGTAAAAGGAAATTAATATAATTAAATGATTATGTAGGAAGCTGAGGGTAAGTATTTGCTTATATAAAATAAGTGATTGGGGAAAAACTATAAAGTGGATATCTTACTGTTTGCTTTTTGGAGTTTATTTCTGTGAGCATGGTATTGAGTGCTAGAGATTTGCTCTCGGTAGAAGATGCTTGAAACACATTTGTCTGCTTTGGTATTAGAAAGATTAGAAGGCACACTGTGAGAATTTGTAAGGATTTATGTGCTTTTTAGAAAGGATTAAGAATTTTAAAAATCCAGAATAGAAATGCTGTCTAACCACATCAGCCCTGCAAGCCAGCATGGTGGTTTTCTTTTATGTTTAATACCATCCTGTTTGTGTTACAACTTCAGCTGCAGTTAGTTTTGCCTAACGATTGTAGTCTGGGGTGCACAACAAGTGAAATGAAGTGTTATCAGTTCATGTGGCATCCTTGAAATCTTTTTCAGTAGCAAGCTTGCAATACCTAGGAGAAATATTTTAGTAATAGGATCATTGTAGGAAGTTGCTTAAATAAAAAATAAAAAATAAATAATAAAAAATAAATATCAATATCCAATGTCTTATTTATTGTTTTTTTCTTCTTCTATAAAATGTTAAACTTTGGCAAGATTTGTTCTCTTTAAGATAATTTCCTTAAGGTATTCAGAGCTAGTAGTTCTGTAGGAAAACCAGATGGCACAACCTGGAAATATTTATTTGTTTGTGGCACAATTATTAGATATTCTCTAAGCTCAAAAAAAAAGATTTTGTAATTAGTTACTAGAAACATCTTCAGCGTCCACAGCTAATTAAAGCTAGACTGTTAAATGGGCATGTGTAGGAGCTTATACTGCTGGAAAACTGCATATGCTGATTTGGGCAAATAATCATAGGTTAATTCAATCGCTTCTAGACACCTAGAAAACATTTAGGAAAGCATAAATCCATACAGGATGTCCTTACTGAAAAGATTAGCTATTACTTTATTTCATACTTTGCCACTATAATATTAAGCATCAACTTATTTATAACTTTTGGCATGTTACCAAAATGCAATAAAAATGTAAATTGACAAGTAAGAATGACTATTTTAGGATTTTTTTTCCCCTCTCTCCTTGTTGTCTCCCTGCCTACAACTTTTTCCATATGGCTAAATCCAATGACCGGAGTTATTAGTGGAAAGATGATATTATCAGTGTTCAGCTCGTTTTTTTCATCAGAGAATCTTTCATAAGTAGAGAACTTTGCATTAAAGCAGCCTGGACACTGCCCAAACCCAGCACTGCTGGGAGGATGAGCCCATGGATACAGTGCGTTTTGCAGGCGTGTGCTTGGTCTTGCAGCCCACCTGGTGTGGTGGTTCCTACATGTAAAGAGGTTTTACACCTAGCAAGAGTTCTTAAGATAACCCTGTATTAGCAATGCATTGTATCTAAGGACTGATGGACGTTGCATTTCTACAGAATGGCATAGTGGGCATTTGTAACACATAGTATCTTCATTATTTACTTATTAGCCAGTATAATCATATTCACCAGTGGAGTTGCATCAGATTTACATGAGTTAATATGAAGTTTGAAATGGATTGAGTCTTTTTTCTTTTCCCTTTTTTTTTTTCTTTTTCTTTTTCTTTTTCCTGCCTTTAGGGAAGGTCAGTCATATTTKCCTGAACTCTGCAAAGCTGATACAGATGTGTGTGGAAGGACAGATTTTGTCCTTGGCTTCTTATTGCATCAAATGCATTCTAATGTGTTCATCTATGTTGCACATGACACATTGTTGTTGCTATTACAAGTTTTATTGCAGGCTTATATGGGCAGGCTGATTTGCTGGTGAAGAGTTTCACAGCTACAGAGGCATCACAAGTTTGTAGGCCTTTTATAGGCTGTGGAAAGATATACCTTAGCAGGCAAGAAAAATGTGTGGGAAACAAAAGTCAAGATTGAGTAGTCAGTTGAGCATGTTGCAAAACTGAAGATCATCTCTGGAAAGGAGAAATTTAAGGAAGTCCTTGGAGAAAAGGGGGAGAGGAAAAAAAAAAAAGGAAATACAAATGAAAATAGAATTTAGGGTAATCTAGAACATATAAGTATACACATATCATAATATTAACATATCATAAGAGTAACAGAAGATCAGAGTTGACATTTATAGCAACTTAAAAAAAATAGAAAAATTTTAGAAGTTTATTCTTAATCTGTGAAGAAAAAATTAACAAAAATTACTGACAGACATGGTCTTGTTAGGCATCCGTTCACAGCTTTGCGCTGGATGAAAGTCTGCAGGATAATCTGCAGCTTTACCTTAKCACAGAGCAGAAATGGGAGTTCTGAGATGCCTGGGAATGGCRGGAGATTCCAGACAGCGGTGGGAAGGTGATGCTGTAATGGTGCGGCATGTCAGCCATCCCTCAACTGGGGAGAGGAGGGTGGAGCCCAGATATGTAGAACCTTTCTTTACCATGACAACTTTTCCTCTTGTTCTCCACACTCTGCAGCCTTTTCAGGAACAGGTAATMCTTCTATACGTGGATGAGTCAGGAGTAGTGTGGCCCCTGTTTCATTGATACTTTTTCTCTTAAGTTGAAATATTACCGTTGATGGAAGCATTACYTATTGTAACTTTTTGCAAAAGCAGATGAACAAATATGTAATCCATCACGGGTTGGTATACATGGCAGTTTTTTCATTGATTCCCCATGATTGGTTGGCCAAGTATTTCTCCCCTTTATTCTCTGCTAAGCTTGTCTHTTAAATATATATTTTGGAGTGAGGCTTTTTTTGTGTAAGTTCTTCAAGTAACTAGCAGGGTAAGCTACTACTCTTTTGCTTTTTTCTTTTAGTTTTTGCTTTCAGTTGACAAAAATAGAGTGAATAACAAAGGATTTTTTTTCTGAACAATTTTTTGTAGCATTATAAAATTTTGTCTTTCTGTTATTTTCCTGCTCTGTGTGCTGTAGAAAGAAGAGTACTAAGCAAGGGAGTTGGAATTTCTGCCTGTTACGTACTAAGAGTGCTGTGTTTGGGAGGGAGGTATCCAGATATTTCTTAAGATCTTCAAAGTGTGGTATGAAAAATCAGATTTTCCACATTCCCACTTGCAACTTAATTCCAGTGCAAACAGAGGCCTCTATTTCACAAGTACTTGTTTAACACTGGCTCTGCTTTTGAGACTTACTGATTTTGGTGTGTTCCATGCCAGGAAAATCAAAGTCACGTTGCGAAAATATCTTCCTGAAGTAAGTTATTACAGTTTAATGCAGTTGTAAAGGATGGCTTTTTGGTTAAGATTCTGGTCTGGGACTTGAGAGTTCAGTTTGAGTTCAATTCAAGGCTGTGACCCTGTCTGGAACTGTAGGTACATCAGGCAAACTCTCCTGGTCATGGTTCCCCATCCAGAAAATAGTGCTTGTTACTCTAGACCAAGGACTACATATGTGTATATAACAAACAAACAAACAAATATAGACAATTAATTACTCTAAGTTCTATATCACAATTGTGTTTCTGTCTTTACAGCTCACATCATGGGGGATGTGAAATTGGTGACGTCAACTCGAGTTTCCAAAACCTCCCTGACACTCAGCCCCACTGTGCCAGCAGAAGCGCCTGCATTTACCCTTCCTCCTCGGAATATCCGAGTGCAGCTGGGAGCCACCGCCCGGTTTGAGGGGAAGGTAAGAAATGGAAATGATGGAGAGCTTGTCCACTTGTTCTTGTCCTTTCCTGAAGCTGCGTAGTTGGCTGCAGAAATAGTAAATTTTCTAATTTTATCCATATTATAGGACCTTTGCTCCAGAAGAGTGTGCCAGTGTTTCCATCCCTTCGTATCTTCATCATGCTTCAATCCAGTATCATCTCTTTCTTGTTCTGCTTATTTCTCTGTCTTCTCCCTTAACCCAGATCTTTCTTCTGGAGCTTCTACTTCTTTCTCTTGTCCCTTTTTGCTYCTTCCTGTCCCTGTCACGCTCTGCCTGTGTGCTGACAGCTGTAACATCTAACTGACTGCAGTCYGAGTCTTTGAAGTGGTGGGATTTATTGGACGGAGGCGGGAGAYTGCAACTTTGCTGTAACAAATGCAAGGGCTAAAAGGAATTTGGGAAATTCATAACTTTGAAAGCTCTAACATAAACAGAGAGCCAATAGGGGGCATCGGATATTTATCTTATTTGTTTATTTATTAAAGATCAGGGTAGAAACTGGATTTTTTCTAAGGAAATTGTGCAGAAAACTATTTTTGAAGTGAATCAGTTTTTAAGTGAAAAAACAGAACTCAGAAATAGTTCTCAGACTGAATTTCTTTGAGGAAAAWTTGTCATTTTTCATAGAATTTCATTATTTCACATTAATTAGTTTCAAACTCAGTTGAAAACATTGGGAAAAAAAAAAACATAGTGCTCTTGTAGGTGCGCCTGTGTGTGTTGTATCCTAATGCTGACTGGTTCTTCCAGATAATTCTACACCAGGCAATAACAGTAAAGTGAAATAGAAGTTGAAGTGTGTCATGTAGCTATATTTGATTGTTTTTTCCATCTCCTAATTCAAAGCCTGAGTAGGATATTTTCATTTTTAGATGCATCCTGAAGGCATTTTATTATTAGTCAAAAGGAGGCCACTATAAACTCTAGTTACCTGTAAGTTAGAGTTYGATCACTGGTCTGATTCGATCACTGGTTCAAACACAGAAGTGTTGCATATTTGTATTTTTTTTTTCAGCTTTGGTTTTAAAGTATTAATCCTTCTGGGTTTGATATCTCCACCTGCTTCTTATTATTGCCTTGAGTCGTAAATGGATAAAGTCTAAGAGTTCTTTCTAGCAGCTTGGATAAAATACTCAGAGTACTTACTGCATAGAAGTGACTGGCTTAACAAACTCCTTGAAGAAAACGGGTTTTGATTGAGGTCTTAGCTTGAGCATATTTGAAAATKTAAATTCCAGTTCTGCCCATTTGGTGTTTGAGCATGGCTGAATCCTTTAATTTTCCATAAACTGACCACATGCATGTCATATAGATGAAGTAGCCCTTTATTGCTCAAAGTGCTTTGTAAGTGGTAGGCTTTAAGACCACAGCTCTGCTGAAATGCATGCGAGATCTGTAATTACTCTGTGGGCAGCAGCACGAGTTATGTTGTATTCCACTGCCTGGCAAACTGGGATTGGGCAGTTACAGCCACTGCCTTCGGCATTTCAACTTCTTGCTGCGCATGGGATATTGGCTGGTTTTGGCTCAGTGCAACTTGTTGCCCTGGGGAGCTTCATTTTGCCTTTCAGTGAACACAGCTGAGAAGGAGCATGCTACACAGCTGTAGACAAAACAGCCCATCTGTAGCATCGTGAATCAGGTCGAAATTTCCTGGAATCCAGACTAGCTGGAGGCAGCAATATGAACTTGCATTTCTGGGGGAAGCAGAGGGCAAGCATCCTACGTTATGATCATTGGAGATATAGAGAATAATGGAGCACAGTGTGTTCTCCTTAGTACCTTGTGCTCTGGAAACTGAGTTTTGTAATGAGCATACTACTTAAAATTGTCTGGGTGATGGGTTATTTGTAAAGTAATGTGGCTGGAGAGCTTGTTTTGGGTTCTCTTGTTCACAGCTGGGTTAGTATTTTGCTTGTGCTCCTGTTCTGGTTACATGACAGGGTGAGGGGACATACTACAGGCTGGAAGAACACTGCCACTCCATTAACTGCAATCTGATGAGACTGCAGTCTGCGTAGCTCATATCATCTGGGTATATCTTTAGCTTCTGGGACGATGCTGTGTTTTCTATTGCTTAGCCATTCCAGAGGTCCAGGAGAAGAATATTTAMTAAGATTTAGTGACAGTAATAGCTACTGCATGTACGTAGCTTTTTCTGTGCTGGGAAATAGGCTACAGATGTTATGAAGGATTGTTGCTGATGGTCCATCACACAGTGTAGGTATTAAACTAGGCTTAAGCTAAAGAAAAATAGAAGTTTTAAAAATGGCTAGACAGGAGATTTTCTTCAAAGAGTTCCTCTACAGTGGAATTTATCTTATCGGAAAGAACAAACATTTCGAGAATCCAAGACAGGATATAAATCTGATACTGTGACAATCCTGCACTCTTATTAAGTGAACAAGGAGGAGAGAACCACAATGTCCAACTTTGCCTTTCTTTCCCACAGCATGTAGGGTTAGTTGTGTGAAATGGCAATTGAAGATGAAGGACAGTACATAAACTGAAAATATTGACTGTAAATATAGGAAATCTGAGGTCAAAGAGAACTGCAATTCCTGTTAACAAGAATTCTCTTAATCCTGCCACTACCACCCTGATTTTCTTACCACTAACTCAACTAATTTATCCATATGTGACTGCCAACCTCAGTTTTCCAATTTGACCTCAGAGTAGAAATGTAATTTCTCTTATTTCATGCATGCGAGCACAGTTTTGGTCTGGAACTTGGTTCAAGGGATGAAACTCTTTAGTTAAGTGAAGGCCAAGTTGCCTTCCCCAGGTACTCCCCCTCTGTAGCACAGGCATCTCAGTTGTTCACTGAGCAACAGCTAAGCTGATTTTTACAGAAGCCTTCATAAATTACTGTGTGTGTTGTGGATACCTAGTGTATTAGAGGTTGACTGATGAAATGATCTTCATTGCAGAGCACCTGGGGTGAACAGCTTGGGGCTGTAATTGCCTGCCTTGTGCTAGGTCATTCTTGCTTGTCAGAGCCTTTAAGATACTCCTGAAAAAAAAGCAGCCCAAGTAATGTTACCAGTCTTTGTTTTAAGCTCTTTGCTTGTCTATCAGTAATTGTAACACATAATTAAAAATATATCAAAGCTTTGCTGTACTGAGCTGTAATTGCATATCTTTTGAATGCATCACCAGATTTCCTAATTTTCACAAGCATAGTAGTGAATCATGATTCCTTTCTTTGCAGTAAGTACTGTAAGGGTTTCTGTGGCAAGTATTACACAGAAGGACAGAGAAGTTCATTCTGGCCATAAGAGAACATAACGTTCTGGCCGTAACTATCTGTAAATTTTCAGACAGGGTCATATTTTGATTGCATTGATACCACTTGAAATCAAATTAGATTCCTGACCTTACTTTGAGTGATCCCAACTTCCATTTTTTTGCAGCAATGCAGGATACTTTAATTACAGCACTAAACACCATAGCAGTGCTGACTGAGAAGTGTAAGAACCATAACTACATTTCTAGTTTAGAAATAAATTAATTTTAGCCTGTTCCGCTCTTACAAACTTGGATGTACTGTTCTATAGCAAAAGTTTAAGTTCAGTATTTATGTAAATAGTGTAGTTTCCCATATAGTCAAATGAAACTGGGGTTCCACCAGTTTGCATGGTTTTGTGCCAGCCTGCCTGCCTGATTTCTTAGAATCTTGTTCAGGACATGTTCAGGACATGTATCTTGATTTCTTACTATCCTAGTCATTCCAAGACTATGGGCTCAGAGACCTAAGATTGCCTGTGTTAGAGCTCAAATCTTTTTCTGAAGACTTCTTTCCATCTAGGAATTATGTTTCTTAATATTGGACTTTTTTAGCCAGCTCTACATTCCCACCCCACTGTAGAACTCAGCAACTATTTAAATACTGCCATGATTGCATTCAGATCTTCCTACACCCACAGTTTGAGTGTTGCCATCAGCCTGAGTTGGCTTGTGATAGAGTTCAGGCTTAGGTTCTGCTTTTCCTCGGCCTTCTGAGCCTTTCCATGATTGTTTTAAGACAGCAAGCTAGTCCTGCAGTTCCCTGTTCTGTGTTTAGAGGCATTGACAGGTTCTTTCATGATTCTCTGGGAAAATCTCAGAAAGCAGCCAGTTTTCTGCACCAGAATAAACCACTGGGGCCCCAAAGTCCTAGGAGTCTGTGCAGGTGAATAGAGCAGCAGCAAGGCCTGACCCAAGCAGGGCTGTGCTTTCCTGACTGCTAGCATAAGCTGTCAGCAAATGTTAATGCTCAGATCCTGCTTTCCCAGGTCCATGTTACCTTTTGTATAGGAGGATACTTAGAGGCATAGAGAGGTTAAGAGATTTGTTTAAGTTCCTAGAGCAAATTGATAGAAAAAMCAAGAACTGAGAATAGATTCTTTACTGTTCTGTAACCACTGAACCACATTCCCTTGATCGTTTCCTCCTTATTTTAAGCTTTGGCTTCTGAGACCAGTAAGACTTTCTACTGCAGGCTTGCTGCTTTAAACAGAAAGGGTGGTTGTCCACTGTAGGCATTTTCAGTTGGTAACTGTGTGTTTAGCTGCCCACACGTAGCTCAGCTGATCCTGAATAGCAGTAGACTGATTGCATCAGAAGCATGGTGTGAATATTTCTGAATACATCAAGCATTAAAAAATGGACAAGTTCAAAGAATAGCAGCTTCCATCAAACCTTTCTTCAGAATGGTATTTGCCACTGCATTTGATTGTTGCAAGCAGTTAGCTAAACCTGCTCTGGCTGCATAAATATATAATTTCTGAGGGTAGTATTGGTGATCATTAATTTTATGACTCTAAAGAATACTTTTGCTAAAGCTTAGCTTGAGGAGATGGCAAATGTCATGCTATGGACCACAGACTGATTGCCTGGGGGGTTAGGAAAGAATTTCTTCTCCTTGGATGAAGCACTGCGCAACTGGCAACCGAGCATTATGTTTTCTTCTACTTCACGCAAACCAAGAAATTAAACTACTAAATCTAGCCCGGTGTTCTAATCTCAGTGAGCTACGTTTCATGCTAGTCGTGTACAGACACATGTGGTTCGAGCAGGGTTTGAGTAGCGCTGGGTTTAGTAGTTCGATGTTTGTTCCCCCTTTAGTAGTTACTGTCCTGCTTTCCCCTTCAAGTAAGGACTGGTGAATTAGGTGGTAAATTTGAAGGTAAACCAGGTAAATGTCAAATCTTGCCTCTAGTTAATGTGCTTTCTAATTCTCCTACTTCCTTGCGTTGCAACATCCTCTTTCTTTTTCTTTTTTTTTTCTTCTTTTTTTTTTTCTCCTCTCACAGTAAGCCCAGTGACATATTTGAACTTGCTAGTTTGAGCTGCTTGTGCTGCTGAGGGTTGTGCAGATACTCCTTGAAATATGTTGCCTGAAAGAATAAGCTGGGATTAGGTGGGAAGAAAGAGGAGGTAACAGGGAATTTGACTTCCCTGTTTTGTGATAGAGACCAAATTGTGTGGTTTGTTAAGAAATAAAGGGTAAAGAAGGAAGTGTTAAAAGGGAGAAATGTTGAAAGGGGAAAACTATCAGAGCATTTTAAAATTGCAATCTACCTGAACATAAAACTTGTTTCCTTCTGGCTGCAGTACCATTACTGAGGGGCAAAGCTTGTCTCATCGTCTTTGCTTTGGACTTAAGGCAATAATGTGTGCTCCAMGCATCACTTGCAAGCATTCCAGATGTATGCTCTAATTATGCTGTCTATCTAGATTTGAGATGCAGGATCTGAAATGAGAGGAGCCCAGATAATGACAGAGGGTGAGGACATGGCACAAAATTCTTTGCTGTTGGCTCGAGCTCTCACTGTTAGAAAATGTACTGCTCAGCTAATTGCATGATGCTGACAGTGGTTTAAGATCTGTGTTTTCTGGGAGGATGACTGCTCTGGACAGAGTGAAATGAGAAAAGAGTTTGGGAAGAACTGTGTTTTTCTGGGAGACAGTTGTCTGGTAAAGGTGGATGCAGGGTGAGGGGTGGTGGGAAGGACTTTGCTGAATCTTTAAACTACCATGCAGTGCAATGCTCTAAGAAGCCAGATATGAAACATTGGGGTATATTTCTTTTTAAAGAGGAATGGGTGACAAAGACCCTTCACCAAATGACGCATGCATCCTTATGTTGCCACCGTTTTTCTGTTTCTTGTGCAATGTATATCCTGCAGGGAAAAAACACCCCAGTAGGAGAGGCTGCTCAAAAAACTTTAGAGTTTGGATGAGAGTGCTCTGTGTGATCTGTTGTGCCTCTCGGTCTCCCCACACAGCTGTCCCTCTGTCACCTGTGGCCCCCAGAGTGCTATTCGAGACTTGCGAAGTAGAAGTGCYGGAGCTCTGTGCTCTGTGTGGCATGGGTGCAGTGTGCTCAGCAGCTCCCAAAAGCTCTGACCTCAGAGCACTGTCCCATGCTACCAATCTGAGCACAAAAGTGCAGCAATGGCCAGGATTTCAGGAGGTTTGGCAAGACCTTTTACAGAGTTGCTGTGATCTACCAGAAGTTCAGAAATCCCAGACAATAATAAAAATGTTTGAATTCCAAGCAGATAAAATTTCTAAGCAGAAAAGAAGCCATGACTGAGGAAGACTGGATATACAATATGCCTACTCTTAATCATTGTCATTCAAGGTTAATTCTTTATATAATTGAGCTTGTCCTTGGTAACCCACCTACCCTCAAAATGTGGAAGAAATACCCAGTTTGACACTATCATGCTTATTATTCTGTTGTTTTCAGTCACCTTTCCCATTCAGTTTGCATATAAGCAGCTGTGGCAGAGCCTCTCTCTTGCTGTTTACAATRCCAGGTAGAATGGCTCCCTGTTCTTTGTTGATTTGAGAATTGCTATAATATTTAAAGTAACTTAAAAATGTGGTTTTTTTGTTTAATTTTTTTTTTATTATTTTTTTAACAATCATGGTCATATTATTGTTAGATCTTTTAAGGACCATTCCCCTAAAGTAAATATGGGGTTAATGAGAACCTCTGATTTTGTATGGTATCTCTATTCAAGCCAGTGGTGTTTTCACAGAATCGCAGAATGGTTGAGGTTAGATGATCTAGAGATCATCTGATCAACCCCTCTGTTCAAGTYGGGTTTTAACTCAAGCCAGAACATACATCTGTGCTCCTCTTGGCCACCTCTTTCTCTTTATTTTTTTTTTTTCTGAGTTTTCAATTATTTCAGCCTTTGAAGAGGAAGCAGTTAAAATCATGTGGGAAACTTGACAATTAAAATCTTTGTGATTTAATTGCATCTACCTGCCCCTGATTTGAGGGCAGTGACCAAAAGCTTTTGCTTTTTATATTTTGTGATCACCCAATACTGTGATGTATTATCATCAAGAATAGCTACATGTCAGCTGAAGTTGTCACCYGTGTCCTACCATTAGGGTTGATTTTGAGGGCAATCATTTTCTCTGGTAGGGATTTCTGGACCTGTTATTTTCCATAATCCTCAAGAATAAGTCAAAGCAAAATTTCTTGAATTATGTTTTGAAAGATTTGCAGGGGATGTAAAATACTTGTGGTATAAAGGAGGTTCAGTCTTTTACAGAAGTAATGATGAAATAAGTAGTAAGAGTAATCATAAAGTCTGCGATGTCAGAAAGACAGGATAAATATGTGGAAAAAAGGAATAAAAGAAAATTGAGACACACCAAAGAGAGAGAGTTTATCAAGATAGCTTAAGTACTGGACAAAAATAATATGTTCAGAAACTGAGGTTGGGTAAGTCAGAGTGGAAGTGGTCAGTGTAATTTTTCTTGGTTTTTTTTTTTTATTATTTCATGAGATTTAATCATAAATCTCTGAAATTTCATCAAAATCTAATCCTTCTTCAATCCTGCCTTTAATTTCAAAAAATCATCATCTTTTTAGGCTATTTTCCCTTCCKCTGGGCCAGTGCATAATTCTTTGTTATGGCCAGTTCCACTGGCAGTCAAACTCATCATGTGGCATTGGCCTTTCTTACTTACATACAAGTTCTTAACAGCACATGAAATAAGACTGCAACTTATCATTGTGGTGTCTAGAAATTGGTTATTTAGGGGAATTGTGCATTGACAAAAGATTGAAGCTTGAAGTAGACCTGGTAACTGAAGTACTGGCTTTTTCCTCCAAAGGAAAAAAAGAAACTGCTGGGAACTCTACTAAACAAGACTGAATATGCTTAAGCTTGATTCTTCTGCCTATATCATTTCTGGTGTTCCTTTATAAAAGAATAACTCTGCAGTTTGTCTCTGCCAGAGGACAAATATAAGTATTTCGAAACCAATTATGTTAAAAGCCAGGCCACTAACTTCAATCAATAAGCAATACAAATTATGATAAGATTAAAGAACTATGGTGATTGGTATTGATTTTTGCTTATTTTGTGGTAGGACTTAACAGTCCAGTCCACCTGGAGTCTTACTGTATGTTTGCTGATAATTTTTAATACAAACACATGCCAGCATAGAGTCAATTGATCCCTGCACTGATGAACTTCCTGTCCAGAACAGCAGGAAAAACAGTAAGCGCTTTTGTCCACAACCTAAACGAATGTAGTTACTTCTAAGCGCACGGGTGTGCTGCTCTTACTGAGATCACAGCAGTTTTAGTTTTCAGAGAAAGCACTAGAAAGGAGAGGAAAGTCCACAAAATTTCTCTTAAACTCAGGCTTTCTATAAATATTTATTCTGGGCTGCTGAACTAGAAATTCATTGCCATATCAATTTATATTTTAGGATTTCAGTTAGTGCTTTGAGAATTTTTGTCTTTTTTCTTCTTTCAAACAGTTTTTGCTTAGCTRTTTTTAAGGCAGCAATTTATATATTGTATTGTATGAGTTATCTTTGCTAAGCTGCTAAGTTTATGAACTAAGACCATAAAGCTTAACTTTATAAATTTTACAGATTCTTACAGGATGAAAGCATTACTGAGGGATGCTAAGAAGCAGTTAATGTTTTACAGTGGGTTTGCATATAGAAATCTTAATTACTTAATGCATAGAAGTAAGTTATACAGAATAAACAATACAACGAGAAACACTAAGTGTTTAGATTCCAATGCTGCATTTTATGTTCACATACACAATCAATGCGTGTGTTCAATTCTATTTTTTACTGAGACTTAAACCAAACAAGCAACGTGTCATGCACAGTCTTGTTGYCAGCCTTAGAAAGCAGGATTAGTGATGGGACAGTGCAACTGACTGAGGAAGATTGTTACAGGCTCTCCAGGACACTGCCTTGGCCAGCAGCCTTCGTTGCTCTCAGCAGACAGTCTTTGCTGTAGTGAGATTCTTGAGTTCTTCTGCGCTCAACTCAGCAATGTGAAAGGGTTTCTGTAGCTGCTGCCAGAACTACTGAGCTGCAGGAAATACATCTTGTCTGGCTGGAGATTGATGGAGTACAGACATGTTCATTCGGAGTGAAGGGTTTCTGTTACCACCTTATAGCCCAGATGTGCAATGCTGCTCTCACAGATTTCATAGCTGCAAAGCCTGTCTTCAGTAGCTGTGTTTTCAGTTCAGAAAGAAATGATGTTTGTTTTTACTCATTTTCCAGAGTAAGTCTTGCACATGTAGTGTGAATCTGTACAGTTTGCTTGCCTGCAAGTAGCATGTACTAATGCAGTGTTCCTAAAATAGTCTCCCTAAGCTAGGAAAGTATTAAAGACACAAGCTATTCGGATCAATGGCACTGTTTGTATAAGCGGATTGGAAATAGCATTTGGAAACATGCCAAATAAATTTACATCCCATCAAGATAACTTCACATTGGTAAAATTAAATAAAATAGAAATGCTGGAAGACTGAAAATAATGAAAACTTAGTTTTTACAAGTATCTTAACATTGATGATCTTTCTCTTGAGAAATACAAGGAAGAGTGCATTTTCTTATTTAAAAAATGGCTCGGGATTCAAAACCCAAATATTATTGTTATGAAGGGATCATTGCTCTCTGCAAATAACCCGTGCTGTTTAGTCTTGCTTTTTTTCTGTGGTATCAGTAGAGTTTCTTGACCTGATGATGTCCCAGTCTCAAGTTGTGGTGTAGAGTTGGTCTGGATTCTGTGAGATAATAAAGCTAAATATTTATAATTTTCTTCCAAAGTAGGAACACATGAACATATTGTTAATGACAGAGTGAAATCTTGGTGTTAATTTTGGCTTGTATATGTTGGAGCCGAGAGGCTTCCTAGATTTTGCACTTCGGTCTGAACTCATTCTTTCTCTGCCTTTCTGAGCTCTTACTGAATGAAGGATCACAAACTACGGTAAAAATCTTCCCAAGTGTTAAAARCTAACATTTCTGTAAAGGGAAAAGTGGAAACAGTTTCCCAAAGTTCTATTTTTCTTTTGTTAAACTGTTTTATGTTTGAGCCTTTATTCTAGGACTGCCAAATAAAACTTTTGAACAGAAGTGGTGACAAACACAGTAACTCAGTGTCTTCTGTTGAAGCGGAGATGAATGAACTGCTCTGGTTATTCTGACAACGCTCAGAACACAGTAAAACTCTGGTCTCATATTTTCTGCAGCAGAGATTCACGCAGTTCTGAAATGAGCTGATCCTGTTGGGAAATTGCTGGCATCTCCCTGACAGAGAGTTAAAGCAGTTGCTTCATTTGGTAACATTTGGTGGAGATCCTGATTCAGAATAACCAAAGATGAGGSGGACAGACATTTTAGAGGGTCACCGGGTACCTGGAACAATTAGCAAGAGATCTTTCCATTCAGCAGCCACAGTTATTTCCTTCAGAATTCATTTACATTCCTAAAGCATAATCCTAAATGATCCATAACCACACACATGGCTTGGCTATTTCTTTGCCTTTTTGGCATTTTAAACTATTCAAACTATTCAGCACCTCATAAAATTTAAAACATTTTAAAAAACTTTAGTACCAGTTCATCAGTGAAGAGAGTTCCCCCTTTGATACCGCCCTCCCCCTTGCCCAAAATGTAAAGCTCTTTTCTTTGTTTTGTGGGGTGATGGTAGTCATGGGGTGTTCTGATTTCGGAGAGGCTTTGAAGCAGGGAAGAGTCTCATTTAAACTGATGACACTCACCCGAATGAAGGCTGCGATATTTATCTTCCTTGTCTTGCTGAGGTCTCTTGTGCTCGTCTACACAACGTATCTGTTGTGCCTGTGCTGCGGGCTCTATTCTGCAAAGCTGTATTGTGAGGCTACGGAAACCTGTCAGCTTAATAACTTAGTACCTTCTTATGTGGTGTTGTCATCTTTATAACAATATTTTGCAAAATTCTGTTTGCAAAAGCTCTGGACTATTCTGGTRGAGCTTTTCCTGTTACTCAAAGCTGTGTCATTTATACAAATACAATTGTGTGATACCAATGGGCTTCTGTCATCATTCAACGTCTGAAGAGCAGCTGTTCTTCTGTGCTGCACCTTMAGTTCAGTCCCTGTCTAGACTGTTTATGGGAAAACTTTTGCGGGGAAAAAATTGGCCAAATGATCTGGCCTAAAGCGTGGAAACCTGTTTTCCTTGCAGTGTGAGACTGGCTAAGTCTCTGACAGTTTCTGTGTCTTGGTTCCTCAGATATGAAATCAGAGTGATCTTTTGCCACACATGGCAGCTGTGTATTTTGGAACAGAGATCATCTTCAGCATGTACATGTCTCAGTATCCTGCACACTGTTCTGGCTTGTGACAAGGTGTCAGAATTTCCCCACTTGGCTTGTCCGGTTTGTGTGTCAGGTGCAGATTGTTACAATATGAAATCTCTGCAGGAGAGCCAGAGGCTGGGCCCCTGCTGGTGCCTGGGGGAAAGAGCCCAGACTTCTCCTGGACCTGAGCAAAGGTTTATGGCATCTCACTGATTTTGGTTTGCCAAACAGAACAAACTTCCAAAAAGGGGGAAATTTGTACAATATCTAAAGATAGATCTAAAGAGGAACAGGGATTCTGCCTACTACCCCATGGTAAGTCTAGAGAAGGTGTATTTCAAGAGAAAATAAATAAATAAATAAATAAAAGAAGTCCAGGTGAGCTGTATGAGTGGTTTGATAAAACTCACTTCAAGTATTTACAACAGTAGGTCAGCTGGCTACAATGTGGGAAAAGTAGACAGGTAGATGTTGCCTCTGGTAGTAGGATTTATTACGGCTCCATGAAAGCACACTCCCATTGTAGGACTGCAGCACCTGTGCAAAAATGCCTGCATTAGCGTAGCAGAGCAACATTACTGGCAGGTCTATTAGCTGACTGATAATATAAATACACAGAAATATGTTTCACTATGCAGTCTTCCCCCTGTGTACACTGTGCTGGAAAGGGTAGAGTGCACCTTAATAGCATTCCCTATTCTATATGAATGATATTTA